>NC_143047.1:20845000-21080000 GCF_057628025.1 Oncorhynchus mykiss | reverse complement strand
TGTGTGTGTGTGTGTGTGTGTGTGTGTGTGTGTGTGTTGCTGGTCCTGCCATGTGTTGTGTGTGTGTGTTGCTGGTCCTGCCATGTGTTGTGTGTGTGTGTGTGTGTGTTGCTGGTCCTGCCATGTGTTGTGTGTGTGTGTGTGTGTGTGTGTGTTGCTGGTCCTGCCATGTGTTGTGTGTGTGTGTTGCTGGTCCTGCCATGTGTTGTGTGTGTGTGTGTGTGTGTTGCTGGTCCTGCCATGTGTTGTGTGTGTGTGTGTGTGTTGCTGGTCCTGCCATGTGTTGTGTGTGTGTGTGTGTTGCTGGTCCTGCCATGTGTTGTGTGTGTGTGTGTGTGTTGCTGGTCCTGCCATGTGTTTTGTGTGTGTGTGTGTTGCTGGTCCTGCCATGTGTTGTGTGTGTGTGTTGCTGGTCCTGCCATGTGTTGTGTGTGTGTTGCTGGCCCTGCCATGTGTTTTAGTAGGTAGGTCAGGTTTCATGGGTGGGGTTAATACAGGTCTGGTAGACACACTGTTCCTATCTGTAATCCTGCTATATAATCACCTTGATACGGTGTGCTGGGTTCTTTACAACCCAGGGCCTGCAGATTGCAGATACACACACCCACACTCAGAGAGAGTCCATATCGCTGGAGGCATGTAGAGTCAGATTAGAAGGTAGAGTGCCAGGTTTGGTATTGAGAGGTTCTGGACAGTTCTGTCCCTCCGTCTGTGTACTTCCATCTGCCAATTCCTGTCTGTTGTCTTTTTCTCTCCCTCATCCTGAGTCTGTCTGTCAGTTGAATCTGTGTCTGTTTCACCCTGTCATGTTTGTCCGTCTGTCAGTACTCCTCTGTGTGAATCCTGTGTGTTGAAAAGATCAAAGCAACCCAGGCTGGGTGGAGAGCTGTAGAGCTGTAGAGGTGGAGAGCTGTAGAGTTGGAGAGTTGGAGAGCTGTAGAGGTGGAGAGCTGTAGAGTTGGAGAGCTGTAGAGTTGGAGAGGTGGAGAGCTGTAGAGGTGGAGAGCTGGAGAGGTGGAGAGCTGGAGAGGTGGAGAGCTGTAGAGGTGGAGAGCTGTACAGGTGGAGCGCTGTAGAGGTGGAGAGCTGTAGAGGTGGAGAGCTGTAGAGGTGGAGAGCTGTAGAGGTGGAGAGCTGTAGAGGTGGAGCGCTGTAGAGGTGGAGCGCTGTAGAGGTGGAGCGCTGTAGAGGTGGAGCGCTGTAGAGGTGGAGCGCTGTAGAGGTGGAGCGCTGTAGAGGTGGAGCGCTGTAGAGGTGGAGCGCTGTAGAGGTGGAGAGCAGGGGCCTGTGTACTCTGACCACATCCTCCTCTCCTTTCCTTTCCACTACGCTCTGGGCTACTCTGCCTGGACCTGATAAGACCATCACAGAGAGGGAACGAGAGAGAAGAGGGAGGGAGATGCCTACCTATATGTGTGTGTATTTGGGAGAAGGTGCATCTGTGGAGTTGAGGTGTATGAATTACAGAAAACTGTGCATCATGGCTCGTTGTGAGTAACACAACACAGTGCTCATTACAGTCTCTCTTTCTCACTCTCTCTGACACAGATCCATACCAAATCATCATGAACCGGGTGGCCGTGACCTCCACCCCCACCTGGGCGCCCCTCCCCCCCTCATCTCTCCCAAACCCCTCCAGTCGCGCGACCACCCCCACCCCCCTCCCCCCACCACCCTGTGGAACCCCGCCTCCCTCATCGATACCGCCTCGGACTCACGACGCACCACCCACCACGACCCTCCGGGCTTGGGCCACTACGACCTCAGCCGCTTGCCTCCCAAACTGGAGGATGGGCTCCGGAGGGGCAGGGACCGGGACGGGGGCCTGGAGAAGTACCACCCCCCACTCCGAGGCCCCCCGGGGCTGCCTGAGCCCAGCACCTTCCTGGCAGAGCTGGAGAAATCCACCCAGACCTTCTTCAGCCAGCAGAGGGCCTCGCTGTCCCTGCCCAGCCAGTACGGAGAGCTGGGGGGAGGGATGAAGAGCAGCGGGGCCCTGAAGAGCCTCCAGGGGCCCTCAGGGATGGGGAGACAAAGCCAGGCCCAGGGACACAGTCTGGGCCAGGGAATGGGGCCTGAGTCTGGCCTAATGTATGATGAGTTTCTCCAGCAGCACCGTAGGCCTGTCAGTAAACTGGACCTGGAGGAGAGGAGGAGGAGAGAGGCCAGGGAAAAAGGTGAGATATACCCTACTGCTGCTAAACCCATTGTTTCAGGCTTGTGTTTTTAGAGTTTAGTTGATTTTGTTTCCATGTTTAGTTTTTGTATTATGTTGAAAATGCATTCCAAGCTAAAAAGTCTAACTTGTGTAGAGATTCTGTTTTTGTGGTGTCAGTGTCAGTACATTGTGTTTGTGTAGTGGTAGTATGTCCTGAAGTTGTAGGTTGTGGTTGTGTAGTGGTAGTATGTACTGAAGTTGTAGGTTGTGGTTGTGTAGTGGTAGTATGTACTGAAGTTGTAGGTTGTGGTTGTGTAGTGGTAGTATGTATGAAGTTGTAGGTTGTGGTTGTGTAGTGGTAGTATGTACTGAAGTTGTAGGTTGTGGTTGTGTAGTGGTAGTATGTACTGAAGTTGTAGGTTGTGGTTGTGTAGTGGTAGTATGTACTGAAGTTGTAGGTTGTGGTTGTGTAGTGGTAGTATGTACTGAAGTTGTAGGTTGTGGTTGTGTAGTGGTAGTATGTCCTGAAGTTGTAGGTTGTGGTTGTGTAGTGGTAGTATGTATGAAGTTGTAGGTTGTGGTTGTGTAGTGGTAGTATGTACTGAAGTTGTAGGTTGTGGTTGTGTAGTGGTAGTATGTACTGAAGTTGTAGGTTGTGGTTGTGTAGTGGTAGTATGTACTGAAGTTGTAGGTTGTGGTTGTGTAGTGGTAGTATGTCCTGAAGTTGTAGGTTGTGGTTGTGTAGTGGTAGTATGTACTGAAGTTGTAGGTTGTGGTTGTGTAGTGGTAGTATGTACTGAAGTTGTAGGTTGTGTTTGTGTAGTGGTAGTATGTACTGAAGTTGTAGGTTGTGGTTGTGTAGTGGTAGTATGTACTGAAGTTGTAGGTTGTGGTTGTGTAGTGGTAGTATGTACTGAAGTTGTAGGTTGTGGTTGTGTAGTGGTAGTATGTCCTGAAGTTGTAGGTTGTGGTTGTGTAGTGGTAGTATGTACTGAAGTTGTAGGTTGTGGTTGTGTAGTGGTAGTATGTACTGAAGTTGTAGGTTGTGTAGTGGTAGTATGTACTGAAGTTGTAGGTTGTGGTTGTGTAGTGGTAGTATGTACTGAAGTTGTAGGTTGTGGTTGTGTAGTGGTAGTATGTACTGAAGTTGTAGGTTGTGGTTGTGTAGTGGTAGTATGTACTGAAGTTGTAGGTTGTGGTTGTGTAGTGGTAGTATGTACTGAAGTTGTAGGTTGTGGTTGTGTAGTGGTAGTATGTCCTGAAGTTGTAGGTTGTGGTTGTGTAGTGGTAGTATGTACTGAAGTTGTAGGTTGTGGTTGTGTAGTGGTAGTATGTACTGAAGTTGTAGGTTGTGGTTGTGTAGTGGTAGTATGTACTGAAGTTGTAGGTTGTGGTTGTGTAGTGGTAGTATGTACTGAAGTTGTAGGTTGTGGTTGTGTAGTGGTAGTATGTCCTGAAGTTGTAGGTTGTGGTTGTGTAGTGGTAGTATGTACTGAAGTTGTAGGTTGTGGTTGTGTAGTGGTAGTATGTACTGAAGTTGTAGGTTGTGGTTGTGTAGTGGTAGTATGTACTGAAGTTGTAGGTTGTGGTTGTGTAGTGGTAGTATGTACTGAAGTTGTAGGTTGTGGTTGTGTAGTGGTAGTATGTACTGAAGTTGTAGGTTGTGGTTGTGTAGTGGTAGTATGTACTGAAGTTGTAGGTTGTGGTTGTGTAGTGGTAGTATGTCCTGAAGTTGTAGGTTGTGGTTGTGTAGTGGTAGTATGTACTGAAGTTGTAGGTTGTGGTTGTGTAGTGGTAGTATGTACTGAAGTTGTAGGTTGTGGTTGTGTAGTGGTAGTATGTACTGAAGTTGTAGGTTGTGGTTGTGTAGTGGTAGTATGTACTGAAGTTGTAGGTTGTGGTTGTGTAGTGGTAGTATGTCCTGAAGTTGTAGGTTGTGGTTGTGTAGTGGTAGTATGTACTGAAGTTGTAGGTTGTGGTTGTGTAGTGGTAGTATGTACTGAAGTTGTAGGTTGTGGTTGTGTAGTGGTAGTATGTACTGAAGTTGTAGGTTGTGGTTGTGTAGTGGTAGTATGTACTGAAGTTGTAGGTTGTGGTTGTGTAGTGGTAGTATGTACTGAAGTTGTAGGTTGTGGTTGTGTAGTGGTAGTATGTCCTGAAGTTGTAGGTTGTGTTTGTGTAGTGGTAGTATGTACTGAAGTTGTAAGTTGTATGTAAGTCAGTACTAACTGTCTCTGGTCATTCCAGGTTACTACTATGAGCTGGATGACTCGTATGATGAGAGTGATGAGGAGGAGGTCAGGGCCCACCTCAGGAGGGTAGCAGGGCAGCCCCCTCTCAAACTGGACGACTCCACAGAGGTACAGTTTTATCCTGCACACACACTCTATACACACGGTTATCTCCTGGCTTTATAATACGTTCCTCTCCCCATGTAGAAAGTGGACTTCCTGTGTGTGTTTGGTCTGACCACGGTGTCACGACGTGACCACCTGGTGCAGCAGAAGAGGAGGAAGAGGAGGAGGATGCTGAGGGAGCGCAGCCCCTCGCCCCCGGCTGTTCTGTCCAAACGCACCCCTCCTCCTCCGGCCCCCCTCAGCACCCACTTCACCCCAGAGGAGATGGACAGAGCCCCCGAACTGGAAGACAAGAAACGCTTCCTCACCATGTTCAGCCTGTCCCATGTCTCTGTACAGCAGAGGAGAGGTATGTACCCTACATCCTAAACACTACACCCTAACCCCTACTCACCATCCAACCTCACTGCACACAGCAACTAACCCCCTAAAGCTGTCATGAACATGGTTATCATGTCCACTGTGCTCTGGAGACATGTACACAGTGTGACAGACACCTGACATTTCACTATGTGTATTCTACATTATAAACTGGGTGGTTCGAGCCCTGATTCTTGATTGGCTGAAAGCCGTTGTATACCAAACCGTACACCATGGGTAAGACCATTTGTTTTGACTGTTCTAATTACGTTGGTAACCAGTTTAGATGTGTTGTTCCTAAGAACAGCTCTTAGCCTTGGTATATTGGCCATATACCACAACCCTTGTGCCTGATTGCTTAATTATACGTTAAACACACTGCTAGCATGCATTACACATTACTCTGCCTCCCTCTTCAGTGTGACAGCTGGACTTTCTGTGAGGAGAAACAGATATACACACACTGCTGTGGCGAGGCGTAGAGTGGCAGCAGCAGGTTTACGGCGATCCCACTCTAATCCTATGGATTTACCGCATGCTGCCTGCAGATGGCAGTGTGCAGCCTCCCACACACACACACACTCACACACTCACAGCAGAGGAGCAGCAGGGATTACAGAGACGTGGATGAGATGTTAATTCTCTCTCTCTCTCACCCTCTCTCTCTCTCTCACCATCTCTCTCACTCTCTCTCTCTCTCTCTCTCTCTCTCACCCTCTCTCTCTCTCTCTCTCTCTCACCCTCTCTCTCACTCTCTCTCTCACCCTCTCTCTCTCTCTCTCTCTCACCCTCTCTCTCTCTCTCTTTCTCTCACCCTCTCTCTCATTCTCCCTCTCTCTCTCTCTCACCCTCTCTCGCTCTCTCCCTCTCCCTCCCCCTCTCTCTCTCTCTCTCTCTCTCTCTCTCTCTCTCTCACCCTCTCTCTCTCTCTCTCTCTCTCTCACCCTCTCTCTCTCTCTCACCCTCTCTCTCTCTCTCACCCTCTCTCTCTCTCCCTCTCTCTCTCTCTCTCCCTTGCTTTCTATCCCTCTCTCTCTATATATATATTTCTCTCTCTGCCAGATAATGAGACAGTGGTAGAGTTGCTTCAGGCCATTAAACAGAAGAGTGTAACCTTGGATACCATCCGACATGCCCCTCACCCTCTATGTAAGACCCCCCCAGCACAGAACTCAGGTAAGCGTGCACGCACGCACAAACACAAACAAACACACGCACGCACAAACACACACACACACGCGCACGCACAAACACGCACAAACACACACCTTTCCTCATTCCCTCCCTGCTGTTAGCAGCCAGGTGTGTGAGAGACATCTCTGTAGTAATGTTACAGCAGTAATGTTATGGGTTGGGGTTCAAATGACTGATTGCCTGCTGATGTCTTGATACAGTATATTTATATGAATCTGGGTGGGAATGTGTCTCAATGCGTCTCAATTCATTGACTGTAACATACGCCTGTCCCGACAGATCCTGCCTCAGCGCTTTCCAGCGAATCAGATGAGCCACTCAGTGTCAGTCCCTCCTCCCCCAGCGGACTCCTGGGGCAGCCTAAACCCCCCTCCTCCGCACTGAGACCAAAGGACCCCCCTCCTCCACTCCCCTACCTGGAAAAGACCCGTGGGCTCCCTGAAAGCCCCTCCTCCAAGAGGAGCTCGTCGTCCAGCCTGCTGAATAGCCTGCGGCCCCCCGTGCAGCCTAAAGATGCTCCCCCCAGCCTGAACGGCCGGACCAAGCCCTGGGAGAGCTTTACTGCTGAAGAGTTTTCCCAGCATTTCCATGAGTCTGTCCTCCAGTCCACACAGAAGGCCCTGCAGAAGCACAAAGGCAGGTTATACCGCAGCAGCTCTCCTTCATACTCCAGGTGGAAGTTACCCTCAGGCACAGATCTAGGATCAGCTTATACTGTGAATCTACAGATCAAATCAAATTGTATTTGTCACATGCGCCGAATACAACCTTACCTTACCGTGAAATGCATACTTTCAAGCCCTCAACCAAAAATGCAGTTTTAAGAAAAATAAGAGATTTACTGAATAAACGAAAGTAAAAAGAAAGTAACACAATAATGTAACAATAACGAGGCTACATACAGAAGGTACCGCTACTGAGTCAATGTGGAGGCTACATACAGGAGGTACTGCTACTGAGTCAATGTGGAGGCTATATACAGGGGGTACCGCTACTGAGTCAATGTGGAGGCTATATACAGGGGGTACCGCTACTGAGTCAATGTGGAGGCTACATACAGGGGGTACCGCTACTGAGTCAATGTGGAGGCTATATACAGGGGGTACCGCTACTGAGTCAATGTGGAGGCTAAATACAGGGGGTACCGCTACTGAGTCAATGTGGAGGCTAAATATAGGGGGCCTCCACATTGACTCTGTACCGGTACCCCCTGTAAATAGCCTCCACATTGACTCTGTACCGGTACCCCCTGTATATAGCCATCATTGTTGATGGTGATCAGGCCTACCACTGTTGTGTCATCTGCAAACTTAATGATGGTGTTGGAGTCATGCTTGGCCACGCAGTCGTGGGTGAACAGGGAATGCCCTTGAGGGGCCCCCGTGTTGAGGATCAGTGTGGCAGATGTGTTGTTGCCTACCCTACCCTGTTTGGTCCCAGGGTCCTTAGCTTAGTGATGAGCTTTGAGGGTACTATGGTGTTGAACGCTGAGCTGTAGTCAATGAATAGAATTCTCACGTAAGTGTTCCTTTTGTCCAGGTGGGAAAGGGCAGTGTGGAGTGCAATAGAGATTGCATCATCTGTGGATCTGCTGGGGCGGTATGCAAATTGAAGTGGGTCTAGGGTTTCTGGGATAATGGTGTTGATGTGAGCCATGACAAGCCTTTCAAAGCACTTCATGGCTACAGATGTAAGTGCTACGGGTCTGTAGTCATTTAGGCAGGTTACCTTAGTGTTCTTGGGCACAGGGACTATGGTGGTCTGCTTGAAACATGTTGGTATTACAGACTCGGTCAGAGAGAGGTTGAAAATGTCAGTGAAGAAACTTGCCAGTTGAAACCAAAATAGATCCTAACCCTGACTATTAAGGTTGTGCAGTATTTTACCTGATTTTAACGTTCTGTCATAGAGTTTTCCCGTCTCAAGGGGTTAAATAAATAAAAATACTATTGTAGGTGCCAATGTATTGCCATTAAAGTAACAGGGTTGACTTGTTTTGCTTGACTCGCACGGTTTTCCAGCCAGAAAGCATAGACCAACTCACCTGCTTTTACACCATGATTTGACTATTATTTGTTCAATGTTTATTTTGAAAAACATTTATTCAAAGAAATAGTTTCACCATATTAAAACAAAAGTTCACTAAATTAAATCAATATTAATCTTCAGAAATGATTTTGTCAAACAATAACATAACTAGGGCTAACAATGATGTTAATAAACTTGAATAACTTTGGGTTAAAGACCCAATACAGTAGTGTAAGACTGTTCGGTGGGATGGAGTTTTGGCCTGCCGGGTGACATCACCAGGCGGTACATTTGTTAATAAACCAACAAGAAAGAGAATAACTACTCGTTTTTAGTTTTCCCCTCTACTTAGACCACTCCCAGACAGTCCTAGCAAAATTCTTGCTTGAGAAATTGCTCTTTGCTAAAAGGCTATTTTGGTTTATTTTTGACCATTTTAATTGAAAACAATCACAGTATGATCCTTCATTTTTACCCCAAAAATATTTGAAATGTAGATAAGAACTGCTGCATTGGACCTTTTAAAAACATGCAAAGGACATGTTCTGAAGTTTGGCACCAGAAAAATCTGATTTATAGAATTTCCCATGTGGTCAATATTAAAGGGCACTTCATTGAGTATAACAGGCTTATACAATTCAGTATTGGTGCACAATATCTCCTTTAAATATCAAAGGGGTGCAAAATGTTCTCTATTTGAGGAACAACCCAAGTATTAATGATGTGTTAATGTAATATCTTGGGCTCCCGAGCAGCGCAGTGGTCTAAGACATTGTATCTCAGTGCAAGAGGCATCACTACAGTCCCTGGTTTGAATCCATGCTGTATCACATATGGCTGTGATTGGGAGTCCTATCGGGCGGCGCACAATTAGCCCAGCGTTGTCTGGGTTTGGCTGGGATAGGCCGTCATTGTAAATAAGAATTTGTTCTTAACTGACTTGCCTAGTTAAATAATGGTTAAATAAATATAAATATCCCTTTCTCGCCCTCTCTCTACCCCCCCCTCCCCCTCCCCCTCTAGGTGGAGCCACAGTGATCTCAGCGCCCTCTCACCTCCAGGACTCCTCAGTGCACTACAACATTCCAGAGCTGCAGAGCGCCCCCAGTCGGCCGCCCCCGCCACACACACACCCTCACACACACTCCATCCAACACCCGCACCCACACTCCATCCAACACCCGCACTCACACGCGCACCCGCTCCCCCAGCCCAATGGGCAGCACTGCCCCCCGCACCCCCACCGAGAGCCCCCAGGAGCGAGGGAGGAGCAGTCTGCACCAGAGGACTCAGAAGAAGAGGAGGAAGAGGAGGAAGAGGAGGCCCCAGTACCCAGGTGGCAGGGGATTGAAGCAATCTTTGAAGCCTATCAGGAATACATTGAAGGTAAGCAGTCAGTCACTTTTCTGTTTATTTAAAGGCCCAGTGCAGTCAAAACGTCATTTCAGCCTGTACATTTAAAAAGTATATATAATATTATTATTATTGTAACTATTATTTATTTGGGGCTGTTTTAGTGGGGTGAAGTGTTGTCAGTGAATTAGTTAATAGACCAATAAGAAAGAGAGTTCCAAACCTCTCTGCCAATAACAGCTAGTTTTCAGTTTTCCCCTTCCCACTTAGACCACTCACAGACACTCCTAGTAAAATTCTTGCTTGAGAAATTGCTATTTCCTAAGAGGCTTTTTTTTTGTTGACCATTTTAATTGAAAGCAATCACAATAAGGTACTTAATTGGCTGCATTGGACCTTTAATGACTAATGTCCTTGATTTTGGAATCGTTCATGTATGGTTGAAATCTAGAGACCAATGGACATTTATGACTCTTTGGTTATGAGTAGTTGTAGCGTATTCCCAACACTAGAGGGTGGTATTTATCCTTTTCTACTACTCTCTGTTGGTCCAACAAATAGGATGTAAACAGTCAAACATACACACTATCTGTAATGAGTCTTGTGTAGTGAGTTGTGTGCTGTATGCTGCTTGCCTGTGGCAGTATGGTCTGTTGTAGCTCTAGCTGTGTCCTGCTCTCTGGTTATTGGTACATGGGGAGACAGGCAGGCAGGGAGTGTTAGCGTGGATGCTAATGAGACCCCAGGTCACATCCCCTCAGGCTCACTGTTATGCTCTTCTCTTTCCTCTCCCTCTCCTCCTCTGCCTCCCTCCTCTCCTTCTCCACTCCCCCCCCTTTTCTTCCCCTGCCTTCGGTCCTCCCTCCCTCCTTCAGAGCAAGGTGTGGAGCGCCAGGTGCTGCAGAGCCAGTGTCGGAGACTGGAGAACCAGCACTACAACCTGAGCCTGACAGCAGAGCAGCTCTCCCACAGCATGGGGGTAAGATCCTGTCTGCTACATCTATCATCACTGAGCTTCCTGCAAATCGTATGGAGGAAATATAGTGTCTATTTTAAACAGCTATGTTCAATTGTATTCTTCATACTGTAAAATAATATTAAATAATGCCACATAATTCTAAGCAAATGTGTGGGTGAGTGTGTATCCTTGTGCTGTGTTTTGTTACTTTCTCTTTATGGTGTTACATTTTTGTTAATATGGTTTTATTGACTCTACTCCCCTCGGCTCTCTCTCTCTCTCCCTTCTTCTCTGTTTAAAGGAGTTGATGTCTCAGAGACAGAAGCTGGCGGTGGAGAGGGAGAAGTTACAGGCCGAGTTGGAGCACTTCAGGAAGTGTCTGACGCTGCCGCAGCCCCACTGGGCCAGGGGAGGGCACTACAAGGGTTACCCCCCCAGGTGACAGCTCCACTGGGCCAGGGGAGGGCACTACAAGGGTTACCCCCCCAGGTGACAGCTCCACAGGAGAGAGGGATGAATTCATGGATTCATTGATAGATGGATGGGGCTGCTGCCAGCCTGCCAGGGACGGTGCCACCAGCCAGTGGTCTGTGATAACCCTGGGGTCAGAGGGCGCAACAGGCACGTCACACACCGCGCAAAGCTCTAGGACGGCATGGTCAACACACACACAAACATACAGATGAACACACTCACACAATTCTCTTCAGCAGGCACCAGTTACTCTCTTGCATTGCAGTCCCAGCCCCATCCTGGGCTCCCCTCACAGCCACGCCCACACAGACAATCCTGCAATCGGAGAGCAGCTCAGCCCTGGAATAGGTGTGGTCACGTGACAGAGCGCCATCTACCACCAATCCAATGCCCCTACCTCTGGCCAACCGGACAGGACTGAACCTCCCAGCATCTCTCCTGGTGGCAGGTCAGGCCAGCTTTCAAACTTGAAATGCACTTAAAGAGAAAGACCTGAAGAACTACCTGGTGGTACTGTGTTACGACAAAGAACTGTTCAAATTAGGGAAGAACTTACAAAATGCACATTTTGGAATGAATAAAGGAAATGTTTTATTTCGAGATGAGAATAAGAATTTAAAAGGTGCTTCAGCCTTGTATTGTAAATAATATTAAGACTCAAAATAATTTTGTATGTTTTTATTACTTTAATCATTGTTCTTTTAAGAAGAAGAAAATAAGCCTGCCATTTTTTTATATGTTCATGCTTTTTTGGTTGAAACAGAAAGCTTTGCTTTTAGTGTTTGTTCTGCTGCTGGTCAGGACTGCCCTGTTCAGAGGTGTAGATTGAAGGAGAAAAGGAGAGAGAGAACATGCTCCTCTCCTCTCCTCAACCCCTTTGACCCAGCCATGTGTGCTGCCGTGGCAGCAGCCTGAGCTCCAGCCTCAGCCCTCCCTCCCCTGGCCTCCAGGCCCCGTAAGGCTCACTGAGATGGGGGTAAGACCTAACTCCAGGCCCCACAGGCCTCCCAGATCCATGCACTCCGTCAGAACACCAGGCCCACACAGAACCCCTCCTGACAGGAACAGCGTGTTTTACCACTCCCCCTTTGTGAGTAGTTACTCATGGGAAAGAGTAAGTGACAGCTACAGTTACAATGTCATCCTTTATTTCTCTCTCTCCTTTTTCCCCCTTCAGCTCTAGTCCAGGGATGGGCGCTTAGTAGAACTGTTAACTGATAACTAGACCCATCTCTCTTGACCTTATCATTAACCACAAGGGGCACAACACCCATTATGATGAGACATTCATATCACTAAACCCACAGAGAGGAGGGAACAATGCAGACAATACCACGTCAAGATTATTCTCCTTTGTGTTTGCCATAAAAGGAAATAGTGCCAAAAAGTAGCCCTCCCTCACACAAAATATCATGAGACTTTTAAACCTACAAATAGAGTAATTCAACTAACTCCCTGAATTGAAATGGCCAACCCACTTCTAAACATATTATATTACTACATTTATCCCACTTATCATAATGTCAAAGCCCTTGCCAACAATTGGTTAATGGACAATTGTTTTTCACTTGAGGGCCCTCAAATCTAAAGTTTATTAAAGGTTCTCTTTTGCCAAGTATATGAATCATTGCCCTGCACTGCACTGTGCATCTATAGTGTGTGTTTTCAAGCCTGCATCAGTGTCCACCTCGCTGCTGGCCATAGCTGTCTCCTGTGCCTCAGTACCCATGTTCCCCAGTCTCTCTATTCCCTTACCTTCCTTCTGTGGGAGTGTCTGGCCTTTTAGCCTTGCAGGAGGACCTCCGGCAGCATAGATCGCAATGCAGCGTGGGTATCGTAGTGCTGTCAGTCAGAGTTGACAAGGCTTTGAGTATGTAGTCCTAAAGGGGTTCTGTTTGAACTTCAGTCTGATGCTGTGGATGTGAGATGACAGGGAGGGGAGGGTGGCTGCAGGTCTGGTCCCTACATCCCTCTTTGTTCCACTCCTGGGGAGCTCTCAGAGGAACACCCAGTTAGGGAGGCAGAAACATGTTTACAGACCAGAGCAGAGCTACGATAGGAGCACCACTTGTCAATCAGACAGCAAGCGCTACCACTGAGTTAAGCAGCCAATGAGTTAGCGGGAGGACGTTAGGCCCTTCCCCAGAGCCTCCTTACTCTACTACGCACGCACACGCAATAGCCCCCTGACTCTATGGAGGATGTCTAGACTCTAGATGCTGTGAAACTCTGATTTTAAAATGTACTTGTTTGAATTAATTGTAATGTAATATATTATTTGTTGAATGTAGTAATTAGGTATTTATGAATATATTGCTGTAATTTCAGACAAAAAAATAAAAGAAAATATTTCAAAAATGTACTTGAATAGTCAAGTCTTCTCTTGGTACCATTTCTTCCTGCAGGTTCACTGCATCCTTTTTCAGTATCTGAGTAAAACTCTGATGTGTGTTTAACAGTGAGACTGCATTGAAGTCACACATGTCTGATAGAGATGGGGGTTATCAATTAAGGGTTTCTACTACATAGGATTTACCATCTGTTTATTATGAGGCAGGCAAAAACAGACAGAAAAAAATGAGTGAAATTATCAAATCACTCTTATGTCAAAAGTTAATTATCTGTGATTACTGGACATAATATGTGATGGTTAGAATATGCATGGCCTAGTTATAAAATGACAGTGTAGATTGTACAGTACTTAACCACAACTGTTAGTATAGGACTCGGGAAGGACGAATCTTACCATTAAATAGCATGGCTTTATATACCCTTTTATAAAATGGTTAGTTCTGGCCTGGCATTATGATTATTGCAAACTAAAAGGTGGTTTCCATTCACGCTACATGTCACTGTATTATATCAATAACTCTTTGTTAATATTAATTATGATTCAAACTAAAAGGTTCACAACAAATGGAAAACACAGTGATTTCAATGAAAAACAATGTTCCCATGTTTGCGGAGACTGCATTAACGGTAAACGCTAAATATATCCACTCAATCGGAAATGACCTTTACATTTCAATCGCACTATATCTTTAGCGCTAGGGATTGAATGGAGCCCTTATATATTGGACACAACAAATATGTACACAGTAGGCTGGAAGTGGTGTGTTGGAGGACCAGTAGGGTGCACTCTTCCCTCTGGTCTAAGAAGTTCCCAATGCCCAGGAGCACTGACAGGGACATTGCCCTGCGTAAGGTGCAGCCTTTCACATAGGATGTTTAACGGATGTCCTGACTGTGGTCATTAAAGATTCCATGGTACTTATTGTAACAGTAAGTGATGTAACCCTGGTGTCCTGACTGTGGTCATTAAAGATTCCATGGTACTTATTGTAACAGTAAGTGATGTAACCCTGGTGTCCTGACTGTGGTCATTAAAGATTCCATGGTACTTATTGTAACAGTAAGTGATGTAACCCTGGTGTCCTGACTGTGGTCATTAAAGATTCCATGGTACTTATTGTAACAGTAAGTGATGTAACCCTGGTGTCCTGACTGTGGTCATTAAAGATTCCATGGTACTTATTGTAACAGTAAGTGATGTAACCCTGGTGTCCTGACTGTGGTCATTAAAGATTCCATGGTACTTATTGTAACAGTAAGTGATGTAACCCTGGTGTCCTGACTGTGGTCATTAAAGATTCCATGGTACTTATTGTAACAGTAAGTGATGTAACCCTGGTGTCCTGGCTAACTTATTATACTCCTCAATCCTAATGGGTTCATACTGTGTGTCACTCCTCACCTCTACACCATAAAAGCTGATGTCTGGTGAGAATTCTGGCACAAATGGTTGCACCCATAGTTGTGTATGACTAGAGATTCATCCAGTCATAAGGTCATTTAGCAACATTTGAGTTTGTCTTGTTTGGATAGATTTGTATAACTCTTATTTCTACTTGTAGGTATTAAACACTACCTCCAACAGAGGACTTGTGGATTGGATAGATTTGTATAACTCTTATTTCTACTTGTAGGTATTAAACACTACCTCCAACAGAGGACTTGTGGATTGGATAGATTTGTATAACTCTTATTTCTACTTGTAGGTATTAAACACTACCTCCAACAGAGGACTTGTGGATTGGATAGATTTGTATAACCCTTATTTCTACTTGTAGGTATTAAACACTACCTCCAACAGAGGACTTGTGGATTGGATAGATTTGTATAACTCTTATTTCTACTTGTAGGTATTAAACACTGCCTCCAACAGAGGACTTGTGGATTGGATAGATTTGTATAACTCTTATTTCTACTTGTAGGTATTAAACACTACCTCCAACAGAGGACTTGTGGATTGGATAGATTTGTATAACTCTTATTTCTACTTGTAGGTATTAAACACTACCTCCAACAGAGGACTTGTGGATTGGATAGATTTGTATAACTCTTATTTCTACTTGTAGGTATTAAACACTACCTCCAACAGAGGACTTGTGGATTGGATAGATTTGTATAACTCTTATTTCTACTTGTAGGTATTAAACACTACCTCCAACAGAGGACTTGTGGATTGGATAGATTTGTATAACTCTTATTTCTACTTGTAGGTATTAAACACTACCTCCAACAGAGGACTTGTGGATTGGATAGATTTGTATAACTCTTATTTCTGCTTGTAGGTATTAAACACTACCTCCAACAGAGGACTTGTGGATTGGATAGATTTGTATAACTCTTATTTCTACTTGTAGGTATTAAACACTACCTCCAACAGAGGACTTGTGGATTGGATAGATTTGTATAACTCTTATTTCTACTTGTAGGTATTAAACACTACCTCCAACAGAGGACTTGTGGATTGGATAGATTTGTATAACTCTTATTTCTACTTGTAGGTATTAAACACTACCTCCAACAGAGGACTTGTGGATTGGCAGTAAAAATAACACACGGGCTACAAAGGAAAACTGTTACGTGTAGTTGAATTACTCTGGACCAAGACATACAGCCACGCAGTCATCAACATCCACTCTGTGTCTTTTTCTCCACACTCTCTCAAAGGTGCCTCTGGGAATACTATCGCTTTCAAAATAAAAGTCCCCAGGGTGTAAACAATAACGGTGCCTCAACATTACAGTAAAATAAAAGTCGTAACAAAAGTAAGGCTAGAGATTTTTATATCAACATACGTCTAGGCTTTAGAGCTTCCATTAGTACATATGTGTTACATCTCTGATTGTTTTGCCTGCCTGCTCTCATCCTTTTGTTTCTCAGCCTCTCTCACTTCCTGTCTGAATTGTCTGACCCCACAAGCTGCATTACACATGCTCTTAAATGCCTCATCATTTTTCACAGGAGGTTTTGTACAGTTGTTCTCAAATTCAACTTCTGGACAAGTCAACAGTTCCATCAAGAGTTTTCTTAATTTACCAGAATGTCCTTGGCCTGTTAGTTGACTCTTTATCTCACAATGTATGTATATACTTGTTGCCCAAACTCTAGGATCATAATGTGATTGGGCAGTTGTCAGGCCATCCTTATTTATTTTACACCTTGCTGGAACAGAGGTAATTATGGGAAAGACTGCTGTAGAATTGTATACGTTGCTTAACGCTCCTGATCCATGTTGGTGACTCCATTGTTTTGCCTTTTCCAAGAAAACTCTCTGTTAGTGTTTCCTCCCCATCCAGAAGTAAAACACAGAAGTTGGGCTCTGGATGGTATGTGCCTAGACTGAAGTATTTTGCTGTCTCATTTTGAATGCCGTTGTCAACCTGGCTTGGCCTCTTGAAATCCCCCTCCGGAAACTCATAGTCTGTTGACATCACTGTGAGTATTAGAGTGCTGTCTGACCATCTCTGAATAAGAGCTGTACACTTGGTTGAAGCTTACAGTATCAGCGTCAATAAAACTGAAACAGATCAGATCGTCAGTATCCTCTCCTTTCAACTCTCTAACAAGCTTTTTAGTTTCTGCATGATTTTTTTAGATATTCTCTGATATCTGTATGTGGTATTTTTTTATATATTTTTTTAAGGTCAGGTATTGGGTCATGTTTAATGTTACCATTGGGTCCCCAGGTAAATTAAATATTTTGAAACCTCAGGGTTGTTTTTTTCTCTTATTCTACCAGTTGAAACAGCAGCTTCGTGAGCTCAGGAACATCTTTGCCATTGAGGCCAATGATGATGGCCACGTCTTTCAGGAGCTCCTTATCTTCCTCCTTAAAGCCTGTATCCTCCAACAACGTCAGTAACCTTTGAACCTGTGTGTCACGTTCTGACCTTAGTTCTTTCGTTATGTCTTTGTTTTAGTATGGTCAGGGAGTGAGTTGGGTGGGTTGTCTATGTTAGTTTTTCTATGATTTGCTATTTCTGTGTTTGGCCTGGTATGGTTCTCAATCAGAGGCAGCTGTCAATCGTTGTCCCTGATTGAGAACCATATTTAGGGAGCCTGTTTTCTATTGTGTTTCGTGAGTGATTGTTTTCTGTTGTGTGTCTGCACCAGCCAGAACTGTTTTCGGTCGTTTCTCTTTGTTATTTCCATGTTCATTTTAATAAATATGGACACATACCACGCTGCACCTTGGTCCTCACCTTCTTCCACCAACAACGGCCGTTACACTGTGACTCGATTTGGTCCAGTGGTCGGTTGTTGTCAGGTAGTGGGACCTACATGGGCACATTGATCAGGAACTTGATATTTTGATCCTGGGTCTGCTTCTGGGTTTATCAGGAGAAACAACAAACACAAAGCATGTAAGGTTAGGAAATGAAAGTACTTTTGGTTAAAGGTCACTGTTAGAAATTTGCAGTATCCCTTGGAGAGGATATATTTAAGCTGAAGCTCATTGACCTCTCACTGTAATTCATAGATTTGAGCCCAGATGTTGTTCTACTACAATGACACTGTTGTTGGCTCACCTGACTAGAACCCTGGTTGAGCTCGTTCCTTTCATCTTGTCTTCCACCCCTCCCCTTTCCCTCTTCCTACTAGAGGGCCCTGGCTGTGGGGTGTTGTTTGACCTCTTGGCACCAGGGGGCAAACCTTGCAGCTCAGTATTCTCCAAACTGCAGAACAAAACATGAATAAATCATGCTTTTTTTAACATAACTACCAGTAATAGGACTAGTTACTTTGTTTTCCTCCAAAACTCCCTACATTAATAATTTTCACCGAATGGTGTCCCCACTATCCCCAATCTCCCTACTGTATTATGTGGTCGCTGGTTTCTGGGTTGTTGACATGAGATTGTCTGGTGGGCGGCTTCACAGTAGAGTCTGAGGGGAGAAACAGGCTATTCAGAGACTTGGGGAGGGAGGTAGAGAGACTTAGATTGAATGTGTAGTGATAAACCATCCTCTTCTCACTTGGTGGTACTTTACAAACTGGGACTTCTACAGATTCATCAGACGCCTTCCCCAAACAGCAGGATAACTTTTAGGAGCGTGGTCCCCAAACAGCAGGAGAACTTTTAGGAGCGTGGTCCCCAAACAGCAGGAGAACATTGAGGAGCGTGGTCCCCAAACAGCAGGAGAACTTTTAGGAGCGTGGTCCCCAAACAGCAGGAGAACATTGAGGAGCGTGGTCCCCAAACAGCAGGAGAACATTGAGGAGCGTGGTCCCCAAACAGCAGGAGAACATTGAGGAGCGTGGTCCCCAAACAGCAGGAGAACTTTTAGGAGCGTGGTCCCCAAACAGCAGGAGAACATTGAGGAGCGTGGTCCCCAAACAGCAGGAGAACATTGAGGAGCGTGGTCCCCAAACAGCAGGAGAACTTTTAGGAGCGTGGTCCCCAAACAGCAGGAGAACATTGAAGAGCGTGGTCCCCAAACAGCAGGAGAACATTGAGGAGCGTGGTCCCCAAACAGCAGGAGAACATTGAGGAGCGTGGTCCCCAAACAGCAGGAGAACTTTTAGGAGCGTGGTCCCCAAACAGCAGGAGAACATTGAGGAGCGTGGTCCCCAAACAGCAGGAGAACTTTTAGGAGCGTGGTCCCCAAACAGCAGGAGAACATTGAGGAGCGTGGTCACCAAACAGCAGGATAACTTTTAGGAGCGTGGTCCACAAACAGCAGGAGAACTTTTAGGAGCGTGGTCCCCAAACAGCAGGAGAACATTGAGGAGCGTGGTCCCCAGACAGCAGGAGAACTTTGACGAGCGTGGTCCCCAAACAGCAGGAGAACATTGAGGAGCGAAGTCCCCAAACAGCAGGAGAACTTTTAGGAGCGTGGTCCCCAAACAGCAGGAGAACTTTTAGGAGCGTGGTCCCCAAACAGCAGGAGAACATTGAGGAGCGTGGTCCCCAAACAGCAGGAGAACATTGAGGAGCGTGGTCCCCAAACAGCAGGAGAACTTTTAGGAGCGTGGTCCCCAAACAGCAGGAGAACATTGAGGAGCGTGATCCCCAAACAGCAGGAAAACTTTGACGAGCGTGGTCCCCAAACAGCAGGAGAACATTGAGGAGCGTGGTCCCCAAACAGCAGGAGAACATTGAGGAGCGTGGTCCCCAAACAGCAGGAGAACTTTTAGGAGCGTGGTCCCCAAACAGCAGGAGAACATTGAGGAGCGTGGTCCCCAAACAGCAGGAGAACATTGAGGAGCGTGGTCCCCAAACAGCAGGAGAACATTGAGGAGCGTGGTCCCCAAACAGCAGGAGAACATTGAGGAGCAGGGAGCTGGGGTCTTTCTTCTGATCTTTCTCATGATCTTTGTCTCTGTTGTCTGTTATTACCCTCCATGATGTCTCAGACAGACCTACTGTTATTACCCTCCATGATGTCTCAGACAGACCTACTGTTGTTACCCTCCATGATGTCTCGGACAGACCTACTGTTGTTACCCTCCATGATGTCTCAGACAGACCTACTGTTGTTACCCTCCATGATGTCTCAGACAGACCTACTGTTGTTACCCTCCATGATGTCTCAGACAGACCTACTGTTATTACCCTCCATGATGTCTCAGACAGACCTACTGTTGTTACCCTCCATGATGTCTCAGACAGACCTACTGTTGTTACCCTCCATGATGTCTCGGACAGACCTACTGTTGTTACCCTCCATGATGTCTCAGACAGACCTACTGTTGTTACCCTCCATGATGTCTCAGACAGACCTACTGTTGTTACCCTCCATGATGTCTCAGACAGACCTACTGTTGTTACCCTCCATGATGACTCGGACAGACTTACTGTTAATACCCTCCATGATGTCTCAGACAGACCTACTGTTGTTACCCTCCATGATGACTCGGACAGACCTACTGTTGTTACTCTCCATGATGTCTCAGACAGACCTACTTTTGTGACTCTCCATGATGTCTCAGACAGTCCTACTGTTATTACCCTCCATGATGTCTCAGACAGACCTACTGTTGTTACCCTCCATGATGACTCGGACAGACCTACTGTTAATACCCTCCATGATGTCTCAGACAGACCTACTGTTGTTACCCTCCATGATGTCTCGGACAGACCTACTGTTGTTACCCTCCATGATGTCTCGGACAGACCTACTGTTGTTACCCTCCATGATGTCTCAGACAGACCTACTGTTATTACCCTCCATGATGTATCAGACAGTCCTACTGTTAATACCCTCCATGATGTCTCAGAAAGACCTACTGTTGTTACCCTCCATGATGTCTCAGACAGTCCTACTGTTATTACCCTCCATGATGTCTCAGACAGACCTACTGTTGTTACCCTCCATGATGTCTCGGACAGACCTACTGTTATTACCCTCCATGATGTCTCAGACAGTCCTACTGTTGTTACCCTCCATGATGTCTCAGACAGACCTACTGTTGTTACCCTCCATGATGACTCAGACAGACCTACTGTTGTTACCCTCCATGATGTCTCGGACGGACCTACTGTATGAAAGCACAATACAAGACTCAGATGAGGAAAGGATCTGTGTCAAATCAAATGATATGTGCAATACATCTCCATTTCATAAATCTTCTTCTTAATTTGCTAAATAATTGTAAATAGCAATACTTTTTTTTAGCACTTTCCTGTTACCAAGAATGGATTCTCATTTGATTACTGGCTATTGACATTTTATAAATCCAATCATACTTAATTGACACTTGAATGTTGATAGAGATTATACTAGAGCTTAGAATAGCTACATTTGATGAAGACATCAATCAACGCATTCACTATTTCCTTGTTTCTTAGTGAAACTAAATGATTCATATTAAGGGTTTTCCTAATGCCTCTAAAGATGGAGATATGATTTAACCTAGCTAAAAAAGATATTATCTGTTGATGTTCTCAGCAATCTACCCCAGTAGTTTCCCTGTGGGACTTGTGTTGTGTTGCAGGTCACCAACATTCCTCCACCATGTTGAATATTTCATTAGAGACCCATCTTCCTTTTCGGATATGTTCGCAAGACAACACCTGCATCACTGGCCCTGTTCCTTATTTACTTTACAACATGAGGAAGTATTGTTGTGAGCACATTTTGGATAACTAGGACTGTAAGTACAAAAAATGTGTCTTCTTGTTTCAAACATACACATCACACCAGTTTTAAAGGGATATTTTCCTCAGAATACATTATTTTGTTACCTTGGCTGTAGTCGATTCAACAAGGCAGTGTTTGGATATTCCCTTAGATACTTAGTCTTATATTGTATTTAGTTTTGTTATTATGACCATTAACACTTATGCCTCTGTAGTAACATTATCATTTTATTAACATGTTGTTACATATTGCATTTTCCCGATTGCATAGCAATGTAGTTGAGTTGATCATGTACAGTAAAGGTCATTTAAAGGCAATTTACACTTGAGCCTTGTACTGAATCCCCACCCTTGTCCTTTAGTGTCAGTAGAATTACACAAAAAAAAAAGACTTTGTGTTGTGTATATTTACGCTGCTAAGTTGTCATATAGGCCTATATTCCCTGTTCCTGATAGTCAATCCTGTCAATTTAGACAAATACGTAAATATACAATAAAACCTGAAACAAAGTCTGACCCTCTAATCGTCTTCTGATCACTCCACTGTCTTTATATTCCTTTGTTATTCATGCTTCACGGAGTGGTCCTTTGAGGCAGAAGATCTGTGTATGAGCTGTTGAAGGTTCCTCTTTATGAAGCCCAGAATAGGATGTGGCCTCTTATACCTCTGAAGAATGAAGTTATCTACATATTGTGCTCCTTTCGTAATAGGTGGAGGGAAGCATCTAAGAGGGAGAGGCATACTGTATAGCCTTCCCAACAGTCATCTCATGTTCACTTTTGGAAAAGAGGTTTTGACAGACACACACGTATTTATACCTGTTGTAACGGATTTCTTCCGTCAAATGAGAGGAGGACCAAAATGCAGCGTGGTTAGAGGTCATGGTTTTTAATAAGAGAAACTAAACATGAACACAATTACAAAACAACAAACGTGGCAAAACCCGAAAACAGTCCTATCTGGTGCAGAGAACACAAAGACAGGAAACAACCACCCACAAACCCCAACACAAAACAGTCCTATCTGGTGCAGAGAACACAAAGACAGGAAACAACCACCCACAAACCCCAACACAAAACAGTCCTATCTGGTGCAGAGAACACAAAGACAGGAAACAACCACCCACAAACCCCAACACAAAACAGTCCTATCTGGTGCAGAGAACACAAAGACAGGAAACAACCACCCACAAACCCCAACACAAAACAGTCCTATCTGGTGCAGAGAACACAAAGACAGGAAACAGTCCTATCTGGTGCAGAGAACACAAAGACAGGAAACAACCACCCACAAACCCCAACACAAAACAGTCCTATCTGGTGCAGAGAACACAAAGACAGGAAACAACCACCCACAAACCCCAACACAAAACAGTCCTATCTGGTGCAGAGAACACAAAGACAGGAAACAACCACCCACAAACCCCAACACAAAACAGTCCTATCTGGTGCAGAGAACACAAAGACAGGAAACAACCACCCACAAACCCCAACACAAAACAGTCCTATCTGGTGCAGAGAACACAAAGACAGGAAACAGTCCTATCTGGTGCAGAGAACACAAAGAAAGGAAACAACCACCCACAAACCCCAACACAAAACAGTCCTATCTGGTGCAGAGAACACAAAGACAGGAAACAACCACCCACAAACCCCAACACAAAACAGTCCTATCTGGTGCAGAGAACACAAAGACAGGAAACAACCACCCACAAACCCCAACACAAAACAGTCCTATCTGGTGCAGAGAACACAAAGACAGGAAACAACCACCCACAAACCCCAACACAAAACAGTCCTATCTGGTGCAGAGAACACAAAGACAGGAAACAGTCCTATCTGGTGCAGAGAACACAAAGACAGGAAACAACCACCCACAAACCCCAACACAAAACAGTCCTATCTGGTGCAGAGAACACAAAGACAGGAAACAACCACCCACAAACCCCAACACAAAACAGTTCTATCTGGTGCAGAGAACACAAAGACAGGAAACAACCACCCACAAACCCCAACACAAAACAGTCCTATCTGGTGCAGAAAACACAAAGACAGGAAACAACCACCCACAAACCCCAACACAAAACAGTCCTATCTGGTGCAGAGAACACAAAGACAGGAAACAACCACCCACAAACCCCAACACAAAACAGTCCGGCTGCCTGATCATTCAGCCTGCTCTGACACTGAGCCCGGCTGCCTGATCATTCAGCCTGCCTTGACCTCGAACCTGCCTGCCCCACTGTACCTTTCAGACTCTGACCTGGTTTATGAACTTCTGCCTGTCCCCGATCTGGCAATTGCCTGCCCCTTGTATTTCAATAAATATCAGAGACTCTAACCATCTGCCTCCTGTGTCTGCATCTGGATCTCACCCTGTGTTGTTATTAGCTGACAACGTCACGAAAACGATGTGCACGCTTCAATGGGGCAGAAGTCCATGTGTTGTTGCCTGATAGCTAGCAATAATGACAATAAGCTGCCTTGTGGGGAATCGTAGGTGTCTCGTTTCAGCTAGTTTTAACTTGTTCTTGATACCATGTCTTGTTTTTTAGCCGTTTTGCCTGTTGCCACATCTTTGCCATTATGGCAACAACTGTAAAGATGTATTTGAGAGACAACAAGGTATTTATGTTTTCAATAAACATTGGAGATGAAGTATAGTTCACATGCTGTCAACAATCTTAGCCAACCCCATTGGTCAAAATGATCCAAGATTAGACCAGAAATAGATCCCACTTGTGACCAATGTAAGCAGGCTCCTGATACTTTATTACACACGTTTTGGACATGGCCGAAATGGACAGATTTCTGGATATCAATTTCTGAAACCTTTTCTAAGATACTGGAGAGACCTATAGAACCTTCTGCCTTTACTGCATAATTAAGAGTGGCACCACAGGAGGCCCCTCAACAGTTATATGGAGTGGCACCACAGGAGGCCCCTCTAAACAGTTCTATGGAGTGGCACCACAAGAGGCCCCTCTAAACAGTTCTATGGAGTGGCACCACAGTAGACCCCTCTAAAGAGTTCTATGGAGTGGCACCACAGCGGACCCCTCTAAACAGTTCTATGGAGTGGCACCACAGCGGACCCCTCTAAACAGTTCTATGGAGTGGCACCACAGTAGACCCCTCTAAACAGTTCTATGGAGCGGCACCACAGTAGACCCCTCTAAACAGTTCTATGGAGTGGCACCACAGCGGACCCCTCTAAACAGTTCTATGGAGTGACACCACAGTAGACCCCTCTAAACAGTTCTATGGAGTGACACCACAGTAGACCCCTCTAAACAGTTCTATGGAGTGACACCACAGTAGACCCCTCTAAACAGTTCTATGGAGTGGCACCACAGTAGACCCCTCTAAACAGTTCTATGGAGTGACACCACAGTAGACCCCTCTAAACAGTTCTATGGAGTGACACCACAGTAGACCCCTCTAAACAGTTCTATGGAGTGACACCACAGCGGACCCCTCTAAACAGTTCTATGGAGTGGCACCACAGCGGACCCCTCTAAACAGTTCTATGGAGTGGCACCACAGCGGACCCCTCTAAACAGTTCTATGGAGTGGCACCACAGCGGACCCCTCTAAACAGTTCTATGGAGTGACACCACAGTAGACCCCTCTAAACAGTTCTATGGAGTGGCACCACAGTAGACCCCTCTAAACAGTTTTATGGAGTGGCACCACAAGAGGCCCCTCTAAACAGTTATATGGAGTGGCACCACAAGAGGCCCCTCTAAACAGTTCTATGGAGTGACACCACAGTAGACCCCTCTAAACAGTTCTATGGAGTGGCACCACAGTAGACCCCTCTAAAGAGTTCTATGGAGTGGCACCACAGCGGACCCCTCTAAACAGTTCTATGGAGTGGCACCACAGCGGACCCCTCTAAACAGTTCTATGGAGTGGCACCACAGTAGACCCCTCTAAACAGTTCTATGGAGTGGCACCACAGTAGACCCCTCTAAACAGTTCTATGGAGTGGCACCACAGCGGACCCCTCTAAACAGTTCTATGGAGTGACACCACAGTAGACCCCTCTAAACAGTTCTATGGAGTGACACCACAGTAGACCCCTCTAAACAGTTCTATGGAGTGACACCACAGTAGACCCCTCTAAACAGTTCTATGGAGTGGCACCACAAGAGGCCCCTCTAAACAGTTCTATGGAGTGACACCACAGTAGACCCCTCTAAACAGTTCTATGGAGTGACACCACAGTAGACCCCTCTAAACAGTTCTATGGAGTGACACCACAGCGGACCCCTCTAAACAGTTCTATGGAGTGGCACCACAGCGGACCCCTCTAAACAGTTCTATGGAGTGGCACCACAGCGGACCCCTCTAAACAGTTCTATGGAGTGGCACCACAGCGGACCCCTCTAAACAGTTCTATGGAGTGACACCACAGTAGACCCCTCTAAACAGTTCTATGGAGTGGCACCACAGCGGACCCCTCTAAACAGTTCTATGGAGTGGCACCACAGCGGACCCCTCTAAACAGTTCTATGGAGTGACACCACAGTAGACCCCTCTAAACAGTTCTATGGAGTGGCACCACAGCGGACCCCTCTAAACAGTTCTATGGAGTGACACCACAGTAGACCCCTCTAAACAGTTCTATGGAGTGGCACCACAGTAGACCCCTCTAAACAGTTCTATGGAGTGACACCACAGTAGACCCCTCTAAACAGTTCTATGGAGTGACACCACAGTAGACCCCTCTAAACAGTTCTATGGAGTGACACCACAGCGGACCCCTCTAAACAGTTCTATGGAGTGGCACCACAGCGGACCCCTCTAAACAGTTCTATGGAGTGGCACCACAGCGGACCCCTCTAAACAGTTCTATGGAGTGGCACCACAGCGGACCCCTCTAAACAGTTCTATGGAGTGACACCACAGTAGACCCCTCTAAACAGTTCTATGGAGTGGCACCACAGTAGACCCCTCTAAACAGTTTTATGGAGTGGCACCACAAGAGGCCCCTCTAAACAGTTATATGGAGTGGCACCACAAGAGGCCCCTCTAAACAGTTCTATGGAGTGACACCACAGTAGACCCCTCTAAAGAGTTCTATGGAGTGGCACCACAGCGGACCCCTCTAAACAGTTCTATGGAGTGGCACCACAGCGGACCCCTCTAAACAGTTCTATGGAGTGGCACCACAGTAGACCCCTCTAAACAGTTCTATGGAGTGGCACCACAGTAGACCCCTCTAAACAGTTCTATGGAGTGGCACCACAGCGGACCCCTCTAAACAGTTCTATGGAGTGACACCACAGTAGACCCCTCTAAACAGTTCTATGGAGTGACACCACAGTAGACCCCTCTAAACAGTTCTATGGAGTGACACCACAGTAGACCCCTCTAAACAGTTCTATGGAGTGGCACCACAGTAGACCCCTCTAAACAGTTCTATGGAGTGACACCACAGTAGACCCCTCTAAACAGTTCTATGGAGTGACACCACAGTAGACCCCTCTAAACAGTTCTATGGAGTGACACCACAGCGGACCCCTCTAAACAGTTCTATGGAGTGGCACCACAGCGGACCCCTCTAAACAGTTCTATGGAGTGGCACCACAGCGGACCCCTCTAAACAGTTCTATGGAGTGGCACCACAGCGGACCCCTCTAAACAGTTCTATGGAGTGACACCACAGTAGACCCCTCTAAACAGTTCTATGGAGTGGCACCACAGTAGACCCCTCTAAACAGTTTTATGGAGTGGCACCACAAGAGGCCCCTCTAAACAGTTATATGGAGTGGCACCACAAGAGGCCCCTCTAAACAGTTCTATGGAGTGACACCACAGTAGACCCCTCTAAACAGTTCTATGGAGTGGCACCACAGTAGACCCCTCTAAAGAGTTCTATGGAGTGGCACCACAGCGGACCCCTCTAAACAGTTCTATGGAGTGGCACCACAGCGGACCCCTCTAAACAGTTCTATGGAGTGGCACCACAGTAGACCCCTCTAAACAGTTCTATGGAGTGGCACCACAGTAGACCCCTCTAAACAGTTCTATGGAGTGGCACCACAAGAGGCCCCTCTAAACAGTTCTATGGAGTGACACCACAGTAGACCCCTCTAAACAGTTCTATGGAGTGGCACCACAGTAGACCCCTCTAAAGAGTTCTATGGAGTGGCACCACAGCGGACCCCTCTAAACAGTTCTATGGAGTGGCACCACAGCGGACCCCTCTAAACAGTTCTATGGAGTGGCACCACAGTAGACCCCTCTAAACAGTTCTATGGAGTGGCACCACAGTAGACCCCTCTAAACAGTTCTATGGAGTGGCACCACAGCGGACCCCTCTAAACAGTTCTATGGAGTGACACCACAGTAGACCCCTCTAAACAGTTCTATGGAGTGACACCACAGTAGACCCCTCTAAACAGTTCTATGGAGTGACACCACAGTAGACCCCTCTAAACAGTTCTATGGAGTGGCACCACAGTAGACCCCTCTAAACAGTTCTATGGAGTGACACCACAGTAGACCCCTCTAAACAGTTCTATGGAGTGACACCACAGTAGACCCCTCTAAACAGTTCTATGGAGTGACACCACAGCGGACCCCTCTAAACAGTTCTATGGAGTGGCACCACAGCGGACCCCTCTAAACAGTTCTATGGAGTGGCACCACAGCGGACCCCTCTAAACAGTTCTATGGAGTGGCACCACAGCGGACCCCTCTAAACAGTTCTATGGAGTGACACCACAGTAGACCCCTCTAAACAGTTCTATGGAGTGGCACCACAGTAGACCCCTCTAAACAGTTTTATGGAGTGGCACCACAAGAGGCCCCTCTAAACAGTTATATGGAGTGGCACCACAAGAGGCCCCTCTAAACAGTTCTATGGAGTGACACCACAGTAGACCCCTCTAAACAGTTCTATGGAGTGGCACCACAGTAGACCCCTCTAAAGAGTTCTATGGAGTGGCACCACAGCGGACCCCTCTAAACAGTTCTATGGAGTGGCACCACAGCGGACCCCTCTAAACAGTTCTATGGAGTGGCACCACAGTAGACCCCTCTAAACAGTTCTATGGAGTGGCACCACAGTAGACCCCTCTAAACAGTTCTATGGAGTGGCACCACAGCGGACCCCTCTAAACAGTTCTATGGAGTGACACCACAGTAGACCCCTCTAAACAGTTCTATGGAGTGACACCACAGTAGACCCCTCTAAACAGTTCTATGGAGTGACACCACAGTAGACCCCTCTAAACAGTTCTATGGAGTGGCACCACAGTAGACCCCTCTAAACAGTTCTATGGAGTGACACCACAGTAGACCCCTCTAAACAGTTCTATGGAGTGACACCACAGTAGACCCCTCTAAACAGTTCTATGGAGTGACACCACAGCGGACCCCTCTAAACAGTTCTATGGAGTGGCACCACAGCGGACCCCTCTAAACAGTTCTATGGAGTGGCACCACAGCGGACCCCTCTAAACAGTTCTATGGAGTGGCACCACAGCGGACCCCTCTAAACAGTTCTATGGAGTGACACCACAGTAGACCCCTCTAAACAGTTCTATGGAGTGGCACCACAGTAGACCCCTCTAAACAGTTTTATGGAGTGGCACCACAAGAGGCCCCTCTAAACAGTTATATGGAGTGGCACCACAAGAGGCCCCTCTAAACAGTTCTATGGAGTGACACCACAGTAGACCCCTCTAAACAGTTCTATGGAGTGGCACCACAGTAGACCCCTCTAAAGAGTTCTATGGAGTGGCACCACAGCGGACCCCTCTAAACAGTTCTATGGAGTGGCACCACAGCGGACCCCTCTAAACAGTTCTATGGAGTGGCACCACAGTAGACCCCTCTAAACAGTTCTATGGAGTGGCACCACAGTAGACCCCTCTAAACAGTTCTATGGAGTGGCACCACAGCGGACCCCTCTAAACAGTTCTATGGAGTGACACCACAGTAGACCCCTCTAAACAGTTCTATGGAGTGACACCACAGTAGACCCCTCTAAACAGTTCTATGGAGTGACACCACAGTAGACCCCTCTAAACAGTTCTATGGAGTGGCACCACAGTAGACCCCTCTAAACAGTTCTATGGAGTGACACCACAGTAGACCCCTCTAAACAGTTCTATGGAGTGACACCACAGTAGACCCCTCTAAACAGTTCTATGGAGTGACACCACAGCGGACCCCTCTAAACAGTTCTATGGAGTGACACCACAGCGGACCCCTCTAAACAGTTCTATGGAGTGGCACCACAGCGGACCCCTCTAAACAGTTCTATGGAGTGGCACCACAGCGGACCCCTCTAAACAGTTCTATGGAGTGACACCACAGTAGACCCCTCTAAACAGTTCTATGGAGTGGCACCACAGTAGACCCCTCTAAACAGTTTTATGGAGTGGCACCACAAGAGGCCCCTCTAAACAGTTATATGGAGTGGCACCACAAGAGGCCCCTCTAACAGTTCTATGGAGTGACACCACAGTAGACCCCTCTAAACAGTTCTATGGAGTGGCACCACAGTAGACCCCTCTAAAGAGTTCTATGGAGTGGCACCACAGCGGACCCCTCTAAACAGTTCTATGGAGTGGCACCACAGCGGACCCCTCTAAACAGTTCTATGGAGTGGCACCACAGTAGACCCCTCTAAACAGTTCTATGGAGTGGCACCACAGTAGACCCCTCTAAACAGTTCTATGGAGTGGCACCACAGCGGACCCCTCTAAACAGTTCTATGGAGTGACACCACAGTAGACCCCTCTAAACAGTTCTATGGAGTGACACCACAGTAGACCCCTCTAAACAGTTCTATGGAGTGACACCACAGTAGACCCCTCTAAACAGTTCTATGGAGTGGCACCACAGTAGACCCCTCTAAACAGTTCTATGGAGTGACACCACAGTAGACCCCTCTAAACAGTTCTATGGAGTGACACCACAGTAGACCCCTCTAAACAGTTCTATGGAGTGACACCACAGCGGACCCCTCTAAACAGTTCTATGGAGTGGCACCACAGCGGACCCCTCTAAACAGTTCTATGGAGTGGCACCACAGCGGACCCCTCTAAACAGTTCTATGGAGTGGCACCACAGCGGACCCCTCTAAACAGTTCTATGGAGTGACACCACAGTAGACCCCTCTAAACAGTTCTATGGAGTGGCACCACAGCGGACCCCTCTAAACAGTTCTATGGAGTGGCACCACAGCGGACCCCTCTAAACAGTTCTATGGAGTGACACCACAGTAGACCCCTCTAAACAGTTCTATGGAGTGGCACCACAGCGGACCCCTCTAAACAGTTCTATGGAGTGGCACCACAGTAGACCCCTCTAAACAGTTCTATGGGCAACATGCTGGCATATTCTAGCTAGACGTCTTCTACTATTTAAGTTGAAGGATGTGTTTCCTCCTACTTTAACCATTTGATAAAGGAAGTTATGCAACATCTCAAGCTAGAGAAAATACGCTACTCTGTTATGGGATCTGCAATGACATTTTATAATATCTGGCAACCCTTCCTATCGTTTGGAGAAGACATGGAACAGCCAACTCCATAAACCAAACCAAATTAGTTTTATTTTTTTACTTTTTCTTTTACATATCTTTGTATTTTTTTTACTATTCGATTTTATTATTCATTGTATATCATGCCTGCTTTCAGTCTAGTTTTGGGGTGGGGCTCTAATGGAGCATGGGGGGGGGGGGGGTTGATTTGGTAGGGGATCCGTGTGGTTCTACCCTCTACCTGTCTGTCCATTATCTGAATAATCTTTAAAAAATGCCAAATAACTTTTGGCTGTGTTGCTAAAGAACCCGTCTATACTATCCTGAACGGAGGCGTCATCAGAGTTTCAGAACATTCAGGGCTCAGCCCTGAAAACCTGGGGCTGACTCGCCGCGAGGGGGAAGGCTGAAATAATATGACCTATAATAAAGCCACCTTTTTTATACATGAGGGGAGGTTATCACATCTAGCCATAATGGTCCTGGAAGCGTAGCCAGAATGGTCTCTTCCGGGATGGTCCCGGATGCATAGCCATTGCTATGCTTCTGGGACCATTCTGGCTACGCACTTAAATATGAACCTCCACATAGGCTATAACGTGACAAGAGATACATTCATTCATATTTAATATGATTAATTCAACCTGAACAACAGTAGTCATTGCGTGGGTTAACCAGAGATGGAAGAAGAAGGACTTTTCTGTGGGTGGATGACATTTCTCAAGTCGGCTGAGGTCTGATTCTCCACTCTATCGTTTCTTAGGAACTGTGCAACATGTAGCAGGGTTGACCACTCCTATAATCGTTTCTTAGGAACTGTGCAACATGCGGCAGGGTTGACCACTCCCACATGGAAAACACTTCCTGAGGTGTAACATCTATTCTGTCAGTAAATAGAAAGGCTATACAACATTGTTAATAATAAAACCTGTATGATTCTATTCCATGGTCTTATCAGGGAGGAAGACTCATACTAGTTAGCTGTAGTTGGACAGGTGTGTTGTTCTTACTAGAGCTATCTAGGGCTGTAATTCTCCTGCAGCAAACCATATTCTTGTGAGGACATTATTACATGAAATCATGTCAGTTTACACTTACAACACTGCAACACTAGACATTTTATGAAGAATGCATACGCTGAGGCAAAGTTCTGTGCATAGTTATTTGGACATAGACTGAAGCTAAAACTTTTCATTTGGCTCTATACTCCAGCATTTTGGATGTGAGATCAAATGTTTTCTATGAGGTGACAGTACAGAATGTCACCTTTTATTTGAGGGTATTTTCATACATATCTGTTTTATCGTTTATAAATGAAAGCACTTTATGTATGTATCTAGTCCCTCCATTTGAATGCGTCATAAGTATTCTGAGAAATTCACTTATATTGTATTCAATTTAGTCAAGTTAGGTATTTGGTCCTATATTCCTAGCACGCAATGACTATATCAAGCTTGTGACTCTACAAACTTGTTTCAGTTTTTCCCTGAAATTCAAAAGTACTCATTACATTTTGAACGGCTAGCATGACAGAAAAATGGTCCAGTTCACGCACTTATCAAGAGAGTATCTCTGGTCATCCCTATTGCCTCTGATCTGGCAGACTCACTAAACACAAATGCGTCGTTTGTAAATGATGTCTGTGTTGGAGTGTGCCCCTGGTTATCCATAAATAAATAAAAACAAATTGTGCCATCTAGTTTGTTTAATATAGGGAATTTTAAATGATTTATACTTCTACTTTCAATACTTAAGTATATTTTAGCAAATACATTTACTTTTGATACTTGAGTATATTTAAAACCAAATACTTTTAGACTTTTACTCAAGTAGCGTTTTATTGGGTGACTTTCACTTTTGAGTAATTTTCTATTAATTTTCTTTGCTTTTACTTACTGACTGCGACATCATGGCAAAGGAGCGGTCCTTAGTCAAACATGTACCCAGCTGGACTGCTTCATGGCACAGACATGGTAAAGGAGTGGTCCTTAGTCAAACATGTACCCAGCTGGACTGCTTCATGGCACAGACATGGTAAAGGAGTGGTCCTTAGTCAAACATGTACCCAGCTGGACTGCTTCATGGCACAGACATGGTAAAGGAGTGGTCCTTAGTCAAACATGTACCCAGCTGGACTGCTTCATGGCACAGACATGGTAAAGGAGTGGTCCTTAGTCAAACATGTACCCAGCTGGACTGCTTCATGGCACAGACATGGTAAAGGAGTGGTCCTTAGTCAAACATGAACCCAACTGGACTGCTTCATGGCACAGACATGGTAAAGGAGTGGTCCTTAGTCAAACATGTAACCAGCTGGACTGCTTCATGGCACAGACATGGTAAAGGAGTGGTCCTTAGTCAAACATGTACCCAGCTGGACTGCTTCATGGCACAGACATGGTAAAGGAGTGGTCCTTAGTCAAACATGTACCCAGCTGGACTGCTTCATGGCACAGACATGGTAAAGGAGTGGTCCTTAGTCAAACATGTACCCAGCTGGACTGCTTCATGGCACAGACATGGTAAAGGAGTGGTCCTTAGTCAAACATGTACCCAGCTGGACTGCTTCATGGCACAGACATGGTAAAGGAGTGGTCCTTAGTCAAACATGTACCCAGCTGGACTGCCTCATGGCAAAGCAATCACTGAATTGATCTCGAGTAGGCAGATATAAATATACTGAACAAAAATGTTACGCAACATGCAACAACTTCAAAGTTTTTACAGAGTTACAGTTCATATAAGGAGATAAGTCATATAAGTCATATTGAAACAGATAAATTAGGCCCTAATCTATGGATTTCACATGATTGGGTAGGGGTGCAGCCATGGGTGGGCCTTGGAGGGCATAGGCCCACCCACTTGGCAGCCAGGCCCAGCCAACCAGAATTTTTTTCAGCACAAAGGGGCTTTATTACAGACAGAAATACTTAATTCCCCATTTTTATTTCTATCTGTTTTATTATACTGTTGTTGTGTACTAGATCTTATGGGTTGAAAAGTGTTTTTTTTCCACCCTCAGACATAAACAATTCCAGGTGAAAGCCTAAGGTCATAGCTAGATGAATAACATTTTGTTAGATTCATGACTACAGCCATAGCGAAACAGTGCAAATTGGCTGTCAGCTCAACTTTAATAAACTTAACTAGAAAAGCTGATTGGCTTCAGTTTTCTGCCAGATGACTGGTTTCACATTTTGTTTCCAGCAATTATAAGGTCAAATAGATCTAAAACAATTGTCATTTCTAACCTCAGTCCCATTATCCAAACGGCTTACTCATTTAGCTAGCTCTTATCAATCTGTAAATTGCAGTGCATGGAGGATGGTATTATTTCTATTGGAAACCGACAGGTCTTATTAGTTTTATCATGCGTAATGGGGGTAGAATTAGGATGGTATTAAGTAAAAAAAACAGTGTAGAATACAAAGTATCTGTAGACACACCTCCATTTCTTTAATCGCCACCCCAAACCAATAGCGGTATGATTAGCATGCTATTCTCAAGCTTAAATTCAAGGTCAGAATACACATAAAGAGTGTACATGCCAACTGTCTTATGTATCCAGAGGGGCATACATGTAGAAATCAGGGTTATGAGGTGTCCCCTGGCCTAACATAAGGGGATGTACTTTATCACAACACACACTTAACAAAAATATATAGATATTTTAATTACACATACTGAAACATTACATGTTACATGTTGATTTCCCAATGTATGCCTGCAGCCCTCCATCCATAACATCATGTTGTTCTTCTTCCTCAAACTAGACTTACCGGTCTATTCAGAATCATACAAGGCTAGAAACCTGTTACACAAGGTATCTATCGCTAAACCATCACTGCTACCTCTATTAAGCATGACATTTATACTAATATTTTAAAAGGCATCAACCCAGATTTTGGGGGGAAAAGTCCAACCATACATGGATCAGCCAGACCAAAGCAGAGTGTTTCCTCCAGGGAGTCCATGACCTGCTGAAGAGGACTGCCGAAGCTTCAACTAGAAACAAATCCAAAGAGATAACACATCGCACTAAGGAATCAGATGGTTGGGGCATGACAACTTCAGATAAGTGCTCCCACTTCATAAGATCTGCTGGTCAGCTCTGTCTTCACTAGGACCAGACTTAGGGCCCTATACATTTGTTTTACTTTCTGCGTGAGTCAATTAGATTTTTTTCTACATTTCCATTTTGTTTTCCAGGTTTTCACGCAAAAAAACAACACTTTTTTTTAATAGAAAAGTCCACAAGAATGATTAAACCACATCAGAAATGTACTCTTCAGAAAGTAGCAGGAAATACAAATCACTGATGCATTCTGTTCATGCTTTATGATAAACTTGGGCTAATTAATGTTCAATAAGATTCCCTACTAAGTTCAATGCATTTTAGAATTTTGTTGAATTCTGATTTAATGTCTGGTTTCCATGATTCCGTCCACGTTCTCCGTATTACAGGTTTGATATTACTTTGCAGCTGGTGCAAATGCTTATTAAAGCTGGGCAGTTTGCTCCATCTTGCTTAGGAGAAGGAGAGGCTGCGGCGCAGGTCTCGTCTGTAAATACAGATCATTGGTGGTCCTGGGATTTGCCCCCACTGGAGCCGGGCTGCAAGTTGGAGCGCAGCTTATACATGCAGTTGAGAGTGTCCAGCAGGAACGACCGCGTCGTGTTAATCTCCATCAGAGTTAGGTTGTCCAGCTGGAGAGGGAAAGATGGAGAGGGAGATGAAAAGAGAGGAGAATGTAAATAAGGGAAGAAATAATGTTTCTACACAAAGTTCATAGACAGATGCATTCATCTAACTATACTTGACTTCTATCATCTTATTAATGCCACGTCTATCTTGTTGCCTTGTTAACAATATGACCCGGTGGCGCTGACTACTGTTCCATTTGAGCAGGGAGGTCTGCCCTTGTCGGTTTTTCCAGTCACATGACCGGCTATAACCCGGTGCCCCCCGGTTATAATCGAACTTCCTCAGTGATTGATTGATACCTTGGCGTGTGCTTCCTGCTGGCTGATGAAGCTGTCAGCAGAGAGGCGGAGCTTGGCGATACGCGTGTCCCAGATGTCCTTCACCAGTGTACGGATCTCATCCGCTTTGGGTATGTTATCAGATGCACTGCAGAGAAACGGGGATATATGATAACAGCTTGAAAACACTTTCCAATTCCAGTCAAATTATAAAATCAATAGCTATATCCAAACTAAGACAATGTATCCAAGCTTAAAGTTCAGAAGCGTAGGATGATACTAACTGGTTGAGTAGCAGCTTGGTCAGCTCCATGTAGTATGGACTGGGGACAGGGGTAAATGTGTCTTCCTTCCTCTCTAGCTCTCTTATCTCCTCCAGTTTCTCTGTACACAGATGAAAAAGGAAAGAAGTTCAGCTCTGACAATGGTTTACGTAGAGGCACCATCTTTGTAGAGAATATATTAACATACATCATTTATACATATTGATATTTAACCAGGACTATGATAAACCCTCTGAGAGACACCTGTCTCCTTAACTTACCTACATCCATCCACTCTGGTGGCACTATCCTGCATTTCTGCCTCTGTTTCAGATTGAGGGCCAGCCACACAGGCACGTCGACAGGTAGCCCTGGGTTAAAAGGACCAAGATCACCCTGGAGACAGAAATCCACTTCTGAGTCATACAGAATGTAAACAAATTTACAGTAACGCGTTAGCTAGTTAGCCATGTGCCATCCCCATGGATCTGGCATAAAAACATGGGAGTCTGGAGTCTAGTTAGTCTAGTTAGATGGAGTCTAGTTAGATGACTAGTAAATTACTGTGGGCTGTATTAATTTGGCTAGCTAGTAGTTATGAATTAGCTAGTTATTAAACAACATCCGTGATCAGGCCAGAAAAATAGCTAGCTAGGCTAACGTCGTAACTAAACAAGAAACTGGTTAGCTATGCTAAAGACGTTAACCAACTCACCCCGATCAAGTAGATTTTGTCAAGACTGAAATTGGGGATTATCTTTACTACCTCCTTCTCGGCAAGGAATTCGACCTCAGAAGGGTCCATTATAACCGTACTTTTATCGTTTTACGTGTAACGTTATCTCCGCAGCAACAGTGCCTATCGACGCTTTCGCAAGTTCCCGCGAAATATTCAGAGTAGTGTCACAGCAAACACGGAAGTCCCGCCTCCTCTCCAAATCAGTCAATTGCATACAATCGTCACTGGGTGGCAGTATTTACCCACACTAGAGGCACAGACGCACAACATGGCCAGAGACCGTAGAGAAAGACCTGCAGAGAGAAACAACACTTCATGTAGCCACCTGAAATAATCAGATGGTTTAATATGGGGTCGATTCCGACCCGAGTTAAGCGTGCGTAAATGGAACGTAGGCTGATTCCCTTTTTATGCACTTTTCTATCTATGTGTATGCTGACCTTGATTCTATTCAACCCGCTATTCGTTCCGGCTGGAAAGCTAAGAAATGAAGGTGTGGCGGAGATATGTCGAAAAAGAAAAACGTACTGAACAGTCTTTAATAGGAATGGGGTAATTAACAATGGGATTTAAAGGTGTTTTCTAAAGTTGATTATTATAATTATATTATTATTCATATTAATATTACTAGTATTATTAATAGTACCATTAAAAATTATCTTTTGTTATTTATAACTGTTATTTCCATGATAACTATTTAGTCATCATTATTTTTAATGCTGTTAACAATAATGTCAATGTTATAATCAGGCTGACTAGCTCTCGTTCAGGCAAATTAGAAATAAGTCCACTCAGGCTATCCGGAAGGCCAAAGTTAGTTACTTTAAGGAGCAGTTCTCTCTCTGTGGGTCTAACCCCAAGAAGTTCTGGAAAATGGTTAAAGACCTTGGTAATAAACCTTCCTCCTCACAGCTGTCCATGTCCCTTAATGTTGATGATGTGGTTGTTACTGACAAGAAGTACATGGCTGAGCTCTTTAATCAACACTTCATTAAGTCAGGATTCCTGTTTGACTCAGCCATGCCTCCTTGCCCATCCAACATTTCCTCATCTCCCACCACTTCTAATACGACTATCCCCAATTCTTCTCCCTCTTTTTCCCCTGCTCGCCTCATAGTTTCTCCCTGCAGGCAGTCACTGAGTCCGAGGTGCTAAAGGAGCTCCTGAAACTTGACCCCCAAAAAACATCTGGGTCAGATGGTTTAGACTCTTTCTTTTTTAAGGTTGCTGCCCCTATCATCTCCAAGCCTATCTCCAACCTTTTTAACCTGTCTCTCCTTTCTGGGGAGGTTCCCATTGCTTGGAAGGCAGCCACAGTTCGTCCTTTATTTAAAGGGGGAGATCAAGCTGATCCTAATTGTTTAAGGCCTATTTCTATTTTGCCCTGTTTATCAAAAGTGTTGGAAAAACTTCTCAATAATCAAATGACTGGCTTTCTTGATGTTTATAGTATTCTCTATGGTATGCAAACTGGTTCCTGCTCAGGTTATGGATGTGTCACTGCAACCTTATAGGTCCTCAATGATGTCACCATTGCACTTGATTCTAAGCAATGTGGTGCTGCTATTTTTATTGACTTCGCCAAAGCTTTTGATATGGTAGACCATGTCTCTGAGGGGTCTTTGGCCTGGTTTGCTAATTACCTCATTCAAAGAGCGCAGTGTAAAAAGTCAGAAAATCTGCTGTCTCAGCCACTGCCTGTCACCAAGGGAGCCCCCCAAGGCTCGATCCTAGACCCCACGCTCTTCTCAATTTACATCAACAACATAACTCAGACAGTAAGAAGCTCTCTCAACCATTTATGTGCAGATAATACAGTCAGCTGGCCCCCTCGGATTTTGTGTTAAATGCTCTACAACAAATCTTTCTTACTGTCCAACAAGCTTTCTCTGCCCTTAATCTTGTTGTGAACACCTCCAAAACAAATGTAATGTGGTTTGGTAAGAAGAATGCCCCTCTTCCCACATGTGTTATTACTTCCTCTGAGGGTTTAGAGCTTGAAGTAGTCACCTCATACAAGTACTTGGGAGTATGGCTAGACAGTACACTGTCCTTCTCTCGGCACATATCAAAGCTGCAGGCTAAAGTTAAATCTAGACTTGGTTTCCTATATTGTAATAGCACCTCTTTCACTCCAGCTGCCAAACTAAGCCTGATTCAGATGACCATCCTACCCATGCTAGATTACGGAGACAAAATTTATAGATCGGCAGGTAAGGGTGCTCTCGAGTGGCTAGATCAGATTTTCCGCCAATGCTCCTTATAAGACACATCACTGCACTCTATACTCTTCTGTAAACTGGTCATCTCTGTATACCCGTCTCAAGACCCATTGGTTGATGCTTATTTATCAAACCCTCTTAGGTCTCACTCCCCCCTATCTGAGATTCCTAATACAGCCCTCATCCTCCACATACAGTACAACACCCGTTCTGCCAGTCACATTCTGTTGAAGGTCCCCAAAGCACACACATCCCTGCGTTGCACAATTTAAGTGGATGAAATGTGGAGACCCAAGCTACAGGCTTCTGTAGGGCTGAACCTGCCGAGTTGATGTATACGCTTTAGAATGTTTCAATTATATACTCAGAGTTTTCTCAATCTTATTTCACAATTTGTATCATGTTAAATATTAGCCACTATCAGGACCCACCATCAGTAATACCCAAATACATTTACAACTGTCACTTTAGTGTTCGTTTTCTTCCATTTAATGTTGTTATATTTTGCATCATTCCATTCCATTTACCTTTCTTTCCTGTCAAGCCTGTGTAGTTATTCCTGAGGGTCGATAGCATAGTAACAGAAAGGTTGCAAGATCGAATCCCCGAGCTGACAAGGTACACATCTGTTGTTCTGCCCCTGAACAAGGCAGTTAACCCACTGTTCCTAGGCCGTCATTGAAAATAAGAATTTGTTCTTAACTGACTTGCCTAGTTAAATAAAGGTCAAATAAATAAAAATGAGTGGATCATATTAGGGTAACGTTGTGCAATAGTGTGGGACATGCAGCCTATTGGAATAATTATGGAACTCGGACCACACATACCCATTGTCATATAGTTCCATGATTAGTGAGGATTAGGGTAGATTAATAGGACTGTTGTTCAACACTTACTGCCTGCTTTTTCCCACATTCCAATATTTAGTGGTTTAAACTCTATTTTGACAACTTTCAGGATGAAACAAAACCACTATTTTCAATTCATCAATATACTTTGTGCATAAAGGCTCTCCAAACCTGTTTTATTAATGAGTCATACATACTTTCCTAACCCTAAAATCTACCAGTTGGTGCTGAAATGGAGACGAAAATATCCATATATTTACATCTTTCTTTCATTGATCCCTGCATTCTGAGCCCCTTCTCTCTATGTTTCCTAGTATGTCTACAACATTCTAATTAAAGGTACACCATATTTAAAGGGATGGCTTAAGATAAATGTACTATAAATCCTATTGAATGAAAACTGGCCAAATGTATTCAGCACATGAAAGGGAATCCCCTCAAATGTTCTACTGCTTAATCTCCTGTTCCACTTATAGAATGTTAGTTCAAAAGTATTGTGGAGCTCCTGCACCTAAATATAAACAGTAATGGCACCCAAAACGAGTACGGACATCTATTTCAGTCCAAGCACTGGGTAAGAGTGATTACTAACTACTGAGAAGTGCTTAGGAAAGGCGTGTGTACATTTCCTGTCGGAATGGGGCCCTAGGGTAGTAGTTCCATCATGTTCTCAGGTTATGGAAAGTTCTTCGGGGTATGTGCTCTTTCAGGAATCAGTTTTTCACCATACCATTTGTCATGGCCCCTTACTTCAACCAGAGATCGTTTAGAATAAACGTTTCTATACCGTTTCAGCTTCTATATCTTGTCTTGATGCACCCTCATAGATTGGAAAGTATTTCCCGAGTGGTGCAGCGGTCTAAGGCACTGCATTGTAGTGCTTGAGGCATCACAACAGACCCAGGTTTGATCTCGGGCTGTGTCACAACCGGCCGTGACCGGGAGTCCCATAGGGTGGCGCACAATTTGCGCAGCGTCGTCCGGGTTAGGGGAGGGTTTGGCTGGGGGAGGGGTTTTACTTGGCTCATTACGCTCTAGCAACTCCTTGTGGTGGGCCGGGCTCCTGCAGGCTGACCTCAGTCGTCAGTTGAATGGTGCTTCCTCCCACACATTGGTGCAGCTTGCTTCCAGGTTAAGCGGGCGGGTATTAAGCAAGGTTTGGCGGGTCATGTTTCGGAAGACGCATGACTTGACCGTTGCCTCTCCCGAGCCCTTTGGGCGTTGCAGCAGAGACAAGGTCTAAAAAGGGAGGGGGGGAAATAAATGGAAAGTATTTTCCATTAATATCCACTGTATGCTGTCTCAACCCAAAGTGATGGAACACTGCATCCTAAATGTAACACTCAGCTCATTCAGCACTGGAGTAAGGGAGTGATTTTAGAAAAAGGCATTAAAAACATGCACAATATCTGAAAAGTTACATTTTATTTGTACATTCTGTTGAAACAATTTTTTTTTACAAAAAGGTTTAATATATCAAAACCTCAAATTATTTTATTTAGACTTATCTTAATCCAACCTGAAATATATAATTAATGAATCAATAATAATAACATGGATATGCTTTTATCCCGAGTGACTTACAGTTTATTACCTATCCAATAACATAATTTATTTCAGCAATTAAAGTAAAGAATCAGATCATCTTTTAACAAATAAATACTAAGCTATCTCTTATAAGAAAAACAGGAGGAAAACAGTTCTCTGAGAATATAAACATTAAGACTTAATAGGTAGTGAAATAAAACAACATATCTCGTTGATTACAATTCTGTAATATTTCAATAAGTCACATCTCAGAACAATAATTTATGTCTATCATCTCTGTAACACTATTTCTGAAGAACCTAAAGTATTCAATAAGTCAAAATAAATGATATTCATGATTCCCTACCATTCAGAATTACACATACATCTTCATTAATTATTAGCATACAAAAACCATGAGAAAGAAAATTAACACGTTGCATTGAATGACACCAAGGTCTTGATCCTCCCTACTACGGGATCAAAGATCCCAATGGTACCTGTGTCCTGCTTGCCCATAAAAATAGACTGGCCAGTGCTCCGAAAGCTCTCTTCCCTGTGAGAGCAATTCACTAGGAACAAAGACTTAGCATTCCTGCGCTACAGTAGTATTAGCACGTCCAACGCCGTTTTGGCCGCAATGCCTTTGTCTAGTGCAGTGCAGTCACTCGACTTGGAGGCTTAGCACAGGTGCAGCACAGACTTGTTGATCTCAGGGTTGGTCCAGTCATTCCTGAGGTCGTCTAGGTGATTGTCGAAGTCGATCAGGCTCTCGTAGGACCTGCCTTCCAGCAGAGCCGACGTGATCTTCTGAGCCTCACACCAGTCCTCAAAGCAGTCTCTGGAACACACACAAACCAACACTCCAGAACCTCAGCTCCACCTTCAAGAATCACAAATCAAATCAGTAATTTGACAGAATCTCTGAGAGGTCGACAGCCTGTGTTTATGGTATAGCTGTTAAGACTGTCAAATGTCTGCATGTCCAAATCTTTTTGGATAAATGGCTGTTCAGTAGCTTTGATATATCTAGCCCACATTACATATTAGGAAAGCTCAGGAACACTTACGCATTACAGTCCCTGCATTTCCACTTGTTTTCATGGTGGTCATAGATGGTTAATATGGGCTCATAGCAGCCCATGGTGAATCTGGTGCTGTCCACCTGAGGAACACAACATTATTAGAGATACAGTGGTCAGTGTAGATCTTATGTGTGAATTCAGTAATGTGGCAGTTCTGATATTGGACAGCTAATATAGGATTACCATAATCATTGCTGCTTCGCTGAAGTTCTCTGCAATCCTGGCCCCAACTTTTTCAGCAAACTGGTTAGGTCTGTGGGAGTCAAAAAAGACAGAGTACATTGTGTACCATATCATCACAACTCTCCACAGAGCACAAAAGGGATCCTGTATCAAAATCTTGTTACCTGAAGTCCTTTGTGCGCTCGTTGGCTTGGTAATACCCAGCTATGACATATTTATTCTCTTTACACCACGTGTCAATCTGGATGTGGGGAAAGAAAACATTTTTTTTGACTAAACTCAACACCACTGTGAAGGAAGTTTCTGATCAACTCCACCAATGGACAAGTTCATCAGACACTTCCTTCACTATGATGTTGCGTTTAGCTTGACGTGTCAGCAGGATTGACAGCTGTTAAATGCACTTCTACTTCAACAGGCCCAGCAACTTGCTGTGGTGAACATGCAATGGAGTAACGTGAACATTTTTTAAACATGATGTGAATTTAAGATAAAGTCGATCAATTCACTCACCAATGTAAGTGCCACTTCCAGCATAGGTGCCAATGCAAGTGTGCCGTGGAATAGTGGTATACAATCCACACAGAGGATTGGAGTGGAGTGGCTGTCTTTTTTCTTCTCCTTCTGTTTCTCAGCAACCAGTAATCCGTTCACGGCGCAATGAGGATATTTAGCAGCATGCAAAAGCATCTTGCAATAAGCCTGAGTTGTCAATTTAATACTCATTCTTATTTCGAGATAAACACTAAACTAGCTAATTGTATAAGGATGGTCTGGAGACTGCTAGCTTGACAGCTAGCCAACGGATATCATACCCGATACAACAGAGAGACAGTGACAGCTCTGCCAGGTTGACTACGGTAATCGAGTCTCTTATAACTAGCTACCTACATAAAGGTCACTTTTCGTGAATGTTACAGTGCATTAATGTTGTATGTTGGTCACGACGGTAACGTTATATCCTCCTACAAATGAACGCTGCTTGGCTTCTCTGGTGGTTTGCACCGGTACTATACTACACACACACACACCGCTGTGAAACAGGCAAGAATAACTAAGTACTTCTGGGTCACGTATATTTGGAATCCTTCATAATAAAAATCCAGCCCTGTATACTTTGTAAATTAATAACTAGGGCGAAAATTATGGGAAATGTGCACAATTTTCGATATATTGTATACTACTTATCATACAAATAATAATTAAAAGTAATTATATAAGACATTGTCATTTATTTGTTGATATGTTTATTTTTTAAAGCCTAAATGGTCATCAATGTTTTTTGTGCGTGTACTCATTTATTGCACCTTACAAAAGTATTTGTACATTGTGTCACAGTAAAAGGGGGTTCCACTCTACTCAGGAGCACTTCTTGTTTCCAAATACACCGAGTTTACACCCAGAGGAGTGTTGCTGTTCCTTTTGGCGGCACTTAAAGAGTGGCCCGTCATCTTAAATCCAATCGTTTTTTCATATTGGACATACATATTGTACCTATCTGTACATTGTGTCACAGTAAAAGGGGGGTTATTCTACTCAGGAGCACATTTAGTTTCCAAATACACAGAGTTTACACCCAGAGGAGCATCACTGCTGATTTGGTGGCCTTTAAAGTGTGGCCCATCAACTTAAATCCAATGTCTAATATGAAAAAACTGTTTGATTTTAAGTTGATGGGTCACCAAATGAGCAGCGACACTCCTCTGGGTGTAAACTCTGTGGATTTGGAAACTTTGAGTGCTCCTAAGTAGAATGGATTTTGTACTACTTTGCAAAAAGAAAAACGTACTGAACAGGGTTCAATACGAATGGGTTAATTAAGAATGGTTTTACAAGTCTTTTCAAAAGTTGATTATTATAATTATTGTGATATTATTAATATTGTTATTACTATTAGTATTAATAGTAGCATTATAAATAATGTTTTGTTATTTATTACTGTTCTTACCATAACTATTTAGTCATCATTAGTTTTATCTCAATCTCTTCATTCAAAGACTCAATTATGGACACTCTTACTGACAGTTGTGGCTGCTTTAAGTGATGTATTTTTGTCTCAACCTTCTTGCCCTTTGTGCTGTTGTCTGTGCCCAATAATGTTCATACCCTGTTTTGTGATGCTACCATGTTGTGCTGCTGCCATGTTTTTGTCGTGTTGTGTTGCTACCATGCTGTGTTGTTATGTGTTGCTGTCATGCTATGTTGTTGTCTTAGGTCTTTCTTTATATAGTGTTGTGTTGTCTGTCTTCTCGTGATGTGTGTTTTTGTCCTATATTTTTTATTTAATTTATTTTTAATCCCAGCACACGTGACTGGCAGGAGGCCTTTTGGTGGGCCTTCATTGTAAATAATTTGTTCTAAACTGACTTGCCTACTTAAATGAAGGTTAAATACAATTATTTGTAATGCTGTTAACAATAATGTCAATGCTATAATATTATTTGTGCTATAATGGCGATTAACTGTATTATTTTTTCACAAAATTATAAGTGTGCTAACATTTCCTCATAAAACGTTACGAATTTCAACCGTTTGTATTATTTTTCGCCATCTTCATTGAGAAACTTTTACTTTAAAGTAAAATCTCCGAGGTCAAGGCCTTATTCTTGCTAGGTCTTGCTTATTCTTGCTGGCGGAACGAAGGTAGCACAACCCGGGTTGAATCCCACACCATATGGCAGGCCACAAACACCATTTTGGTTCATCTCAGGGCACACCGCGTGACAGGAAGAATGCCAATGCTGCGCAACATGGTAGCAAATGAACACTAGTTTCGCTACATTGTCGTAAAAGTTCAAGTTCAAATTCAATTGCACAGCTAAATGAATCAGCACGCACATGATTTTACAAACACATTTTAATATGTATATAATAGTGTGAGTACATATGACCGATTGACCTTCCATAGTTTCCCATAATCCCGCGCTAGCTACGTATTTCCGGTTATTCACACTTTAAACCTTTATGGTTTTTGGAGCGTCGGCGAAACGAGAACAAGTAAGAGATGTCGGGTGAATTTTCTAAATTATTAGACGTCTGATATACAGCTATCATAGAACATATTATATCGTTTTTAATGAAGATAAACATGCTACATATGTGCTGTGTAATCAAAAATGGATTTGTCAATGTTTCCGAGAGCGGAGTGAAGAGATGTGACATTGAAGAGAGAGGCAAGACAAGACAAGGGGCAAATAGGCAATGGTTGGCTAGGCTAGCTAGCTTCCTAGCTAACGTTAGTTAAGGTGTCATTTTCCTGTATGTAGTCTGTTTTGTGGGTATTCCTCCTCATAGTAATGTGTAGTGTTACTGTGGATTTTAGACCGGAACAGGAATATTACACAATGTTGGATGTCTGCCATGTATTTGACCTTGTGCCAGTTAGCGATGATTAGCATTGTTAGCTTGAGTGTGAGCCTTCTAGCTAGCATCGTTTGAACCAATGATTTGTATAAACCCCTGATGCCTGAAGGGGCGCAGTATTGAGGTCACTGCGCAGTCATCATGGTACTCCTCAATTGTAAAACAGATTTTGGAAGCAATAGAAATGCATTTATTAATTTCTACGTTCGTTTTTGACACGTTCATTCTATTAGACACCTTCATGCATACTTTCACATTGAGCGCGAAACAAATAAATAAACAATTTCCTAAAATTATATATTTGTTTAGTACTAATGTTACTGTCCCCAGTACAACACTGAATATACTTAAATACAACATTTTGTCCTTGAAACAGTATTTAAATTAAATGTAGAATTCCAATCATTCCAATGGCTGAGTGCTCCTACCTGTGAGTGCCAATGTGGCCAACCGGTGGCTTCAAAGCATCTCAATGACCATTACATAGGTTGCAGTCCAAAAACTAAAAAGACACACTATCCCCTCAGTACTAAAAGTAAGTGGACACTTCTGACATATCATGACGCCTGACAAGTACACTTTCAGGGCAAGGAAGGGGGACACTTTTTTTGTGTGGGTGGGGGGGGGGGGGGGGGGTAGAACATCAGTTTATCACCTTTGTGAGAATTCTGGATATTACAAATGTTTACTTAAAAAAAATGAACAGGAAATCAAAATCAGTAAGAAAAGGGTATCACAACCTGAGAAAGGAACTAAAATTGTACCTGGATAAAACATGAGAGAAATACAAACATTACGCTATATATAGGTCTTTGCAATGTTTTGAATCAATGTCATTTATCAATTTCAGAACAGAATTAACTATTTGTAAATGCATCCTGTAAACAGTAGAAACACTAGTTGTAAAAAAAACTAATGAAAGGGTACATGTAAAAAAAAAAAAAAAATGCATGTCTATCAATTAGAAAAGCCTGTTATAATAATGTAATAGCATCGTCAATAGGAGAAAATGCTTGCCCAAGATGCTTCATGCATGCACCCTTTGCCGTGCCGATTTGCACACACATTAAAGGTGTGACTCCAATCAGCTTCAAAACAGATACGTGATACAAAGTACCCTAAAAGTCTTCTGCTAAGAGAACTAAGGGGGACAAGACTGCACACTACTTTTAACACATCATTCAAGTTGTAATCAAGCTACTTAAGAGGAAAAGTGGGAAGGGAGGGAAAGACAGCCTGAGGACACGTAAATTAGGGAGGCATCTAAGCACGCTCCCCACGGATACGATGGGCCAGCTGGATGTCTTTGTTCATGATGGTGACACGCTTGGCATGGATGGCGCACAAGTTGGTGTCCTCAAACAAACCAACAAGGTATGCCTCGCTGGGCTCCTGCAGGGCTCCAATGGCTGCACTCTGGAAACGCAGGTCAGTCTTGAAGTCCTGAGCAATTTTTCTCACCAAGTGCTGGAAGGGCAGTTTGCGGATCAGCAGCTCAGTGGACTTCTGGTACCGATGGATCTCACGCAGGGCCACCGTACCAGGCCTGTAGCGATGGGGCTTCTTGACCCCACCAATAGAAGGGGCGCTCTTGCGGGCAGCTTTGGTGGCCAGCTGCTTACGTGGCGCTTTGCCTCCAGTAGATTTATGGGCTGTCTGCTTGGTACGGGCCATGGCTCCTACAAATCACCTGGAATGGCCAATTAATTAGGGCCGATTTCAAGTTTTCATAGCAATTGGAAATCAGAATTTTTGGGCGCCGATTTAATTATTTTTTACACCTTCATTAAATCTTTATTTAACTAGGTAAGTCAGTTAAGAACACATTCTTATTTTCAATGACGGCCTAGAAACGGCAGAACGACAGATTTTCACCTTGTCAGCTCGGGGGATTCAATCTTGCAACCTTACAGTTAACTAGTCCAATGCTCTAACCACCTGCCTCTCATTGCACTCCACGAGGAGACTGCCTGTTACGTGAATGTAGTAAGCCAAGATAAGTTGCTAGCTAGGATTAAACTTATCTTATAAAAAAACAATCAATCAATCATAATCACTAGTTAACTACACATGGTTGATGATATTACTAGTTTATCCAGCGTGTCCTGCGTTGCATATAATCGATGCGGTGCGTATCGTTGCTCCAATGTGTACCTAAGCATGAACATCAATGCCTTTCTTAAAATCAATACACAGAAGTATATATTTTTAAACCTGAATATTTAGCTAAAAGAAATCCAGGTTAGCAGGCAATATTAAAACCAGGTGAAATTGTCACTTCTCTTGCGTTCATTGCACGCAGAGTCATCGTATATGCAACAGTTATAGCTGCCTAATTTGCCAGAATTTTATGTAATTCTGACATAACATTGAAGGTTGTACAATGTAACAGGAATATTTAGACTAATGGATGCCACCCCTTAGATAAAATAAGGAACGGTTCCGTATTTCACTGAAAGAATAAACGTCTTGTTTTCGAGATGATAGTTTCCAGATTCTACCATATTAATGACCTAAGGCTCGTATTTCTGTGTGTTATTATGTTATAACTAAGTCTATGATTTAATAGAACAGTCTGACTGAGCGGTGGTAGGAAGCAGCAGGCTCGTTAACATTCATTCAAACAGCACTTTTGTGTGTTTTGCCAGCAGCTCTTCGTTGTGCGTCAAGCATTGCACTGTTTATGACTTCAAGCCTATCAACTCCCGAGATTAGGCTGGTGTAACCGATGTGAAATGGCTAGCTAGTTAGCGGGGTGCGCTCTAATAGCGTTTCAAACGTCACTAGCTCTGAGACTTGGAGTGGTTCCCCTTGCTCTGCATGGGTAACGCTGCTTCAAGGGTGGCTGTTTTCGTTGTGTTCCTGGTTCGAGCCCAGGGAGGAGCGAGGACAGGGACGGAAGCTATACTGTTACACTGGCAATACTAAAGTGCCTATAAGAACATCCAATAGTCAAAGGTTAATGAAATACAAATGGTATAGAGAGAAATAGTCCTATAATTCCTATAATAACTACAACCTAAAACTTCTTACCTGGGAATATTAAAGACTCATGTTAAAAGGAACCACCAGCTTTCATATGTTCTCATGTTCTGAGCAAGGAACTTAAACGTTAGCTTTCTTACATGGCGCATATGGCACTTTTACTTTATTCTCCAACACTTTGTTTTTGCATTATTTAAACCAAATTGAACATGTTTCATAATTTATTTGAGGATAAATTGATTTTATTAATGTATTATATTAAGTTAAAATAAGTGTTCATTCAGTATTGTTGTAATTGTCATTATTACAAATAAATAAAAATAATCGGCCGACTAATCGGTATGGGCTCTTTTTTTTTGGTCCTCCAATAATCGGTATCGGCGTTGAAAAATCATAATCGGTCAACCTCTACAACAGACAATGTTAAAAATATGAAACTCGTCTTGTGTCCTTATTTATTGCGTTGTTCACACCTGGAAGGAATGATTTTTAAACGGACTGCCCTTACCCGGAACACTTGTTCATCCTGCGATGATTGTTTTCAGCCACTGTAGCTTGTGGGTGCTTTATATGCGCTACAGTCAATTATGATTGCATGTCTACCTATATTAACTATATAATTATGAATTTACACCTACTTTATGATGGCTATTAAATTAATTATCTAACAAACGTTAGCCTTCCTAGCTGGAACTTCTGAAGAAGGAACATGTTTTATTTCTACAATTTCCAAAAGCTAACCAAACAAAAACATAATTACTTTTATGAGACGTGTGCTGTTATGTGCATTAGTAGCACAATTTCTAACCTTTTTACATTAGTTTTTACTTATACTTGTATGTTGACTTCTCCATTGATGTTGTTTTTAAGTTTTGGCTGACTTAGCGAATGTACAATTGTCGCGAATTGAATTATGTGGAGTTTCAGGCCCGGAGTGAACATAATTGTGCACTCGTAAACTCGACTAAAAACGAGTGCTGAGGGGCTTATGTTGCAAACTTCCCTTGCTTGGCTAATCATTTGGAGCGCCCACCAAGATGGTGACGGGATTCCCCTAAAGGGCATAAGGCAAGGGTACGTGGACGAGGATGTCTTTTTATGAGTTTAAACCGCAACCACCATCTTGAAGGGCGGTCCAAATGATTAGCCAAGCAAGGGAAGTTTGCAACTTAAGCCCTGCAGCCCTCGTTTTTAGTAGAGTTTGCGAGTGTACAATTAGGTTCACTCCGGGCCTGAAACTCCCCATATTTCAATTTGCGACGATTGGTTTGAACCAATACCTGGGCTTGAGGAGATGATGAATATGATGACATTTCCTCTGAAGTCCAGATCCTTCAATTCAAAGTCCCATTAACCAGTTCTGCAAATGTTATGTCAAAACGTTCAGTACTCCACAATATATGGTGTTTCATAGAGCAACTATCATCATTACTGCTGTTACTCATGGTTTGTACTTCCAAAAAAGGTTAAAGTAAAAACACATTCTTGTTGACCCTTTTTGGAAGTGCATGCCATGAGTAACATCAGTAATAACGATAGTAGTTCTGCGAAACTCCATATTTTGATGAGTCCAGATCGCATTTTTACATAATTAAAGTTTGCAGAGCTGGCTAATGGGACTTTGAACTGAAGGATCCTGGGCGTCGGAGGAAATCTCATATTCATCCCCTCCACAAGTCCAGGTACTAGTTCAGCTAACGTTAGCCTAGGTTGAATATAACAACTCATTATTTTCAACATAGATGTTAGCTAGCTATCTATTAGCCTGTCTAATGTTACCATTGAAATGTTTGGTTAATGTAAGCTTGAAATGTCCAGTGCTGATGGATGGCTAGTTATGTTTAGTTTGCTAGGCAACTTCCTAGCATAGACATTTTAGCTGGGTAACTTCATCTAGGTTATCGTAGCTAGCTAGTTTTTCCTATTTTTTTTGCCAGTTCTGTTTCTTAGATTTTTATTTGTTACAAAAACTGGTTGCTAGCTATGTGTGCTTGGGCAGTGACCATAACTAGTTGCTAAATGTCAGATTAGGGAGGCGTGCAGTTTCATAAATTATCTTGTTGCTATTTTTGACAAATTGATTAAGAATAAAACTATTTTACAAAGACCTGATGGCTAGCCGCTAGGCTATAGTTCCATGTCATCAGAATAACCTCTTTGAGATTCGTTGGTCAGTAATGTTTTGTTACATTAGTAGCTAGCGATATTCATTTTTCATCAAGGGTTTTCTCATACATGTTATTTTCTTTCAGAATGCTGGCCACCAGAGCCCTTAGCCTTGTTGGCAAACGTGCCATTTCCACATCAATCTGTGTACGTGGGGAACATGGTGAGTGACTGTTGGCAGCACACACCACAAACTTGACCTTCATGGTATGGACCTTTTAAACCACCCTCTCTGTAAATTGTACCTACCACTAAAAAGTTGGCACACAAACAAATGTCAACAATGGATAAAATACACCACCATCAGCATGGTTTGGAGATGTACAGTAATCAGACAATACCAGTTTATTGTAGAATTAGATTTTTTTTTTTTTTAGGTAAACTGAAAAAGCAGTTATACGGCTCCCAAAAGCACACAGAATGTATTTGCATATACACATATTTGCTGTGCAGGTTTGAATACATGTATTTACTGGTTGTGTGTCAGTCCTATGTAGTAACATGGTGAGTTTCCTGCAGGTGTTGCCAAGGTAGACGACTACGCTCTCCCAGCCTACTTTGACAGGCGGGAGAACCCCCTCCCAGACGTCCAGTTTGTGACAGAGCTGAGTGCAGTGCAGAAGTCCTTAAAGGAGAAGGAGAAGGGCTCCTGGGCCACACTCTCCAATGAGGAGAAGATTGCATGTAAGTGCTTTTCACCTTGTTGTTGAATACTTGACATTTGTCTCTTTTGTTTTTGTTGCTTATTCAAAACAAGAAAGAAGTATTGTTTTGCCTATCTGTTCTGTTAGTGGGGATATAATGATTCACCGATACGCGTCGGTCCCCGGTTCAAATGTTTAAGATGTGAGTGCATCTGTCCGTGGGAGCCCAAACCAATCCATGTGTAGCATGCATCGGTAAGAACCAATTAAAATGTTACAAATCGGTTCACTCATGTTTATTACATCTTTTTTTTGTTGCCTTATTCTGAAAATACATTATCTGTTTGAATTGATGCGTCCTCTCCTTCAGCCTATGACACTTTTATGCATGTAACTGCATGTGATATTGATCTACAAGTCCGATAACCGCGCAGTGCGGGAGACGCAGCTGCTCGCGCCAACGAGAGGTAGGGCTACCTACCCTATCCCTGTTCTAATATTCGTAGGCAACATCTGCACAGCACCTTCAGCATTTACATGTTTTTAAAATGGCTTTTGCAATATTAAATTGGTTTCCCTCAATTAATATCTATGTAATTTGCTGGGTCATTTAGCTAGGCTTCCATCCAATTGGAATATTCTCAAATCTGCATAAAAACCATATTTCATCACACAATTTTCCATCAAGTTGACCTGTTGAGGATAAAAGGCTGGCGTTGTGCACATAAAAATAGCGTTTGCGGTTAAATTCCCATGTACTGAATAGAAAATACAAGATAAATGGGTTTCTACCGCATTTTCAACTCTACTGATGGTTTTCTCACAAAAAATGTTGTTATATAGTGAGTGTACCCACTCTGGTATTGGCACGTGCGCTGTAGCCATCAGGTCGCAGACACAGTGTGGGTATAGCCTACATTAGATTATTATGGACAAAAGAGAGATTATTTTTGTCACGGCAGCCAAGTGTCAACGATCATGTCACCAGAATAAGACACTATTTATTGGGAGGAAGCATCAAGCTCATCACCTGCACTTTCACCACCCTGTGAAGTTCACTTATTTCATCAGTATCCTAATAAACTGCATGCTTTCCTGACAAGTCCTAATGTGGGAGGATCACACGTCATTGCGTGACTCCAGGTTTACTTCGATATACTGGTTATTATGTAGCAGTATTTATTAGAGAGGTAAATATAAAGATTATGTTCGGGCGCCAGGCAGGTATTAACCATGCCGAAAGGACAAGAGTAGAATAGAGAGAGTACCACTACCAGATCCACACACATCAACAGAAGAGACTGCCTAGAGTGTAGCCTGTTTCCCAGATAGCCAGTGGAGAGAAGACACACCATATAAACCCACGTCACAGCACAGGGGTAACCCCACCAATAATACCTCATCAGCACAGGGGTAACCCCACCAATAATACCTCATCAGCACAGGGGTAACCCCACCAATAATACCTCATCAGCACAGGGGTAACCCCACCAATAATACCTCATCAGCACAGGGGTAACCCCACCAATAATACCTCATCAGCACAGGGGTAACCCCACCAATAATACCTCATCAGCACAGGGGTAAACCCACCAATAGTACCTCATCAGCACAGGGGTAACCCCACCAATAATACCTCATCAGCACAGGGGTAACCCCACCAATAATACCTCATCAGCACAGGGGTAACCCCACCAATAATACCTCATCAGCACAGGGGTAACCCCACCAATAATACCTCATCAGCACAGGGGTAACCCCACCAATAATACCTCATCAGCACAGGGGTAACCCCACCAATAATACCTCATCAGCACAGGGGTAACCCCACCAATAATACCTCATCAGCACAGGGGTAACCCCACCAATAATACCTCATCAGCACAGGGGTAACCCCACCAATAATACCTCATCAGCACAGGGGTAACCCCACCAATAATACCTCATCAGCACAGGGGTAACCCCACCAATAATACCTCATCAGCACAGGGGTAACCCCACCAATAATACCTCATCAGCACAGGGGTAACCCCACCAATAATACCTCATCAGCACAGGGGTAACCCCACCAATAATACCTCATCAGCACAGGGGTAACCCCACCAATAATACCTCATCAGCACAGGGGTAACCCCACCAATAATACCTCATCAGCACAGGGGTAACCCCACCAATAATACCTCATCAGCACAGGGGTAACCCCACCAATAATACCTCATCAGCACAGGGGTAACCCCACCAATAATACCTCATCAGCACAGGGGTAACCCCACCAATAATACCTCATCAGCACAGGGGTAACCCCACCAATAATACCTCATCAGCACAGGGGTAACCCCACCAATAATACCTCATCAGCACAGGGGTAACCCCACCAATAATACCTCATCAGCACAGGGGTAACCCCACCAATAATACCTCATCAGCACAGGGGTAACCCCACCAATAATACCTCATCAGCACAGGGGTAACCCCACCAATAATACCTCATCAGCACAGGGGTAACCCCACCAATAATACCTCATCAGCACAGGGGTAACCCCACCAATAATACCTCATCAGCACAGGGGTAACCCCACCAATAATACCTCATCAGCACAGGGGTAACCCCACCAATAATACCTCATCAGCACAGGGGTAACCCCACCAATAATACCTCATCAGCACAGGGGTAACCCCACCAATAATACCTCATCAGCACAGGGGTAACCCCACCAATAATACCTCATCAGCACAGGGGTAACCCCACCAATAATACCTCATCAGCACAGGGGTAACCCCACCAATAATACCTCATCAGCACAGGGGTAACCCCACCAATAATACCTCATCAGCACAGGGGTAACCCCACCAATAATACCTCATCAGCACAGGGGTAACCCCACCAATAATACCTCATCAGCACAGGGGTAACCCCACCAATAATACCTCATCAGCACAGGGGTAACCCCACCAATAATACCTCATCAGCACAGGGGTAACCCCACCAATAATACCTCATCAGCACAGGGGTAACCCCACCAATAATACCTCATACAATAATAATAATGGCAGAACAATAGAACGGCAACTTCATAGAAACAATTTACAAGATAGAACCCAGTCATCAACAGAGGATTTGCAATAATCTGTATTACCTTCCAGTGGAGGAATACAGAGTGTATGAAGGTGGGGGGTGTTCATAGACAAAACAAAGGTCTTAAAAATGTCCACAATCTTCTCGGACACATGTCATTAGTACACCCCGCCTCAATACAGTTCAAATAACAATCCTCAACTTACAAGCAACCTCCCTTTTAACTAAAATGTCCACCCAAATACTTCTGGCAGGGCAATAATAGTCCAGCTCTAATGAACATCAATGGGAAGTGCATTTGAAAAATAGAAAGTCTGTTGCAGGGTAAAGCACTGGAACGAGAGAGGAGAGAAAGAGAACGAGAGAGATCTTGGCTGTGGTCTTCAGGCTTGCCGGTGTACTGTCTGACCGTCTGATTGGTTGGTTTGAATGTCAAAGCTTCGCAACAATGTTGCTACTAAACCATGCGATCCATAACCGGCGCGGTCCCAAACGATAACGACCACGACCTAGAGCTGTCACACCGACGATTGAGTTAAATACTTTAGAAACTACACACTCTGCAGCATAGCACACACAATCAAACTGTCGCGCCAACCAAGAGCTCCTTCCCAGAGTGCTGAAAGAGCTGTCTTTATTTCCTCCTTCCTTACTGCTGATGCGCTCTTAAAGTGTCAGCGCACGGTGAAGGATCCGTACAGGATTTAGCCACAATTATATCAATATTTGCTCATTAAAGCGTTTCCACTGACTTTTCACGCATAATTAATTTACAGACACTAAAGGATCACACCTTGTCTATTTTGTTTTGTCGACATTTGGAAAGTTTACTGACAAATTTTCCATCAGGCATGGCATAACTTTTTTGGTGTCTAACATGTACTTTACTTGCATTAAAAGGTTGGATCCCTACCCGTTAGGCTGTGTTAAATGTTATCTAACAAGTCTTGCATTTTCTTTTTACCAACAGTGTACCGTATTAGCTTCAAGCAGAGCTTTGCAGAGATGAACGAGGGCACAAAGGAGTGGAAATCGGTTATCGCAGGAATGTTCTTCTTTATTGGCATGACAGGACTGGTTGTCCTATGGCAGAGGAAGTTTGGTATGTCTTCTAATAAGAAAAGGAATGGGAACATTTATTGTGGATGGAGTCTGTGATAATTCAGTTGTAATATACTGAACAAAAAATATCAACGCAACAATTTCAAATTTTACTGAGTTACAGTTCAAATAAGGAAATAAATATATAAATTAGGCCCAAATCTATTGATTTCACATGACTGGGTAGGGGTGCAGCCATGGGTGGGCCTTGGAGGGCATAGGCCCACTCACTGGGGAGCCAGGCCCAGCCAATCAGGATGAGGTTTTTCGACAGAAAGGGGCTTTATTCCAGACAGAAATACTCCTCAGCACACCCCCCACCCTCAGATGATCCTGCAGGTGAAGAAGCTGGATGTGGAGGTCCAGGGCTGGCGTGGTAACACATGGTCTGCGGTTGTGAGGCCGGTTGGGCGTACTGACAAATTCTCTAAAACAACATTGGAGGCAGCTTATGGTAGAGATGGATATTCAATTCTCTAGCAACAGCTCTGGTGGACCTTCCTGCAGTCAGCATGCCAATTGCAGGCTCCCTCAACTTGAGACATCTGTTACATTATGTTGTGTGACAAAACTGCACATTTTAGAGTGGCCTTTTATTGTCCCCAGCACAAGGTGCACCTGTTTAATGATCATGCTGTTTAATCAGCTTCTTGATATGCCACAACTGTCTGGTGGAGTATGATCTTAGCGAATGATAAATGCTCACTCACAGGGCTGTAAACAAATTTGTGCTAAAAATTTGAGCGAAATACGCTTTTTGTGAGACATTTCTTGGCTCTTTTATTTCAGCTCATAAAACATGGATCCAACACATGTTGCGTTTATATTTTTGTTCAGTGTGTGTTGATGTTCATCATTTTTCCACCCACCTGTTGAAAGCCACAAGTCAGCATTATTTTGCATTGAGATGGATATACAATATTACTTTTCAGACATATTATTTTACATAATTCAAATACTGTATTTGGCCATCAGTGCCAATTCAAATAAATGGGTTGCCTGTCTTCTCTGCCATTGTATTGCCTCAACCATAATTGGTATAACTGACAAGCAACCAGGTTGGTATTGTGAAACAGAATGTTCTGAATGATGATTACCTTGGTAGATAAATGTTCAATACAGACTATTAAAGAATATATGTTCATGGGTGAACTTTGAGGCAGAGCCTAACAAGCTGTCTGTCTCGCTGCAGTGTACGGACCTGTCCCCCCCACCTTTGAGTCAGAATGGAAAGAGAAGGAGGTGCAGAGGATGCTGGACATGAGGATCAACCCGGTGGAGGGCTTCTCAGCCAAATGGGACTATGAGAACAAGGAATGGAAGAAGTAAACCAACCATCCAGAGGACCATGTTACATATACCATGACACCAACAAACATACAAACATACCAATTACTTGTCTGTATGTATCTATTGTCCACATTACCTCAGTACGTTTTGGAAGGCCTCTTCCTCTTAAGGTTATCATGTATTATAGAGCAAAATAAAGTTCCTATGTTTACCCAATAGTGTGTCTCCACTTTGCTGTTATACTACCATGACACTGGAGGAGTAGGCCCTACATGTCAGGTATATTTTATATTGTACTAGTACATCAGGAACATCATAAACGTCATAGGTGTGATATTTCCACATCCATGGTTTTCCCTATTTTAACTGGCAAGATTTGCCTCTAATTGTGTGAAAATCGTACTGGGGTCAATAAGTGGTAAAGCACCATGTTTTTGGTTGCCATTTTTAAGGAATGCACTCTAGTCCTGGATTAGGCTATGGCAAGCGTTTGTGGGTTTACAGGAAAGAAAAAAGCATAGGCTATCAGATCATTCCAATAGTTAAAATGCATATATTTAGGACGTAGTACTGAATTAATTGATAATCATTTCCAGCTCTGAGATCACGAAACCCGCGCGGACTGGGCTGCATTACGGTCCCATGTACCAATGAAATCCTTTATCGGGGGAAACCCGGAAGAGGATTATGGAGAGAAGGTTACACAGAGCAGCGTTATGGCGATCGTCTTCTGAAGCAATGTAGACAAAGCGGTCAAAAGTACACCCATGTTGATCTACAGAGGCGCAAAGTGGTCTCACTCGTGACGGACCGACCATTTCGCACGCACCCCTTCATGTTAGTGAAAGTCCGTCCATGTTCTTTTCCAATATTTTGCGTTGTTGCATTGAGACGTAAATACTCAGCTGTATTTTAAATACTTCATAATCTTTATCGCCTGCGAGAGACATGGGGAATGGAATGAACAAGGTAGGGGCCTTTGTGTTTTTGTTATTAATGTAGCTGTTCTGTTCAATGGCTTTTGATTGTAGCAAGGCACTTCCTCCGAGGAGCGTAAACGTTGAACATAGAAATGCGCGGAATAGATTGTCATGTGATTTACATCATCCATCTACATGCAACCCTGAAGTCCCCTGAATAAAACTAAAGGGAAGGCTATTCATCACACACTGTCACTTGATGTAATAACGTGATACCCTAAATCAAAACCTGTATAAGTTATCAAATAGCCCGTCTATTTTGACTGTTTTAAAGCCCGTATTGTCATCTGTCAATCGTTGGGTGTTTAAATGTTTTGTGTATATACAGTACCAGTCAATGGTTTGGCCACACGTATTCATTCAAAGTTTTGCTTTTTATTTTTTACTATTTTCTACATTGTAGAATAATAGCGAAGACATCATGCTTTGCTGCTTTGCATAACCAGCATGGCTATCCCAGTACTCTGCAGCGATATGCCATCCCATCTGGTTTGCGCTCAGTGGGACTATTTATTTGTTTTTCAACAGGACAATGACCCAACACACCTCCAGGCTGTGTAAGGGCTATTTGACCAAGAAGGAGAGTGATGGAGTGCTGCATCGAATGACTGTTTCTTTATGATATGTTGGATAAAGGAATAAAGACAGACACCAATGTCAAGTTCAATAGCCTTGTTTGTGCATTGTACACGTGGTGTCCCGCAAACAGTCCAGCTAGTCAAATACCTATCAACTATACTCCGTAACATCATCCTTTTCAATAAAGTGCAAACATAAAGGCATAACATTTAAATTCTTAACAGTCAACTCATAACAATTGAAAAAGCATGACATTTTATTTTTACTTCAGTTGTCATCTTCCTTTTACATTTAAATTCATTTTTTTAATTAACGGAGGACAAGTTAAGTCTCTTGCTTACAGAGTAAGCCTGTCCGGTGGCTTGCACAGCCGACCCACCCGTGAGTAAGTCTGGGCTCTGACAGGGGTAAGATTAGGGCCACGAGCTGGAGAGCTTAGTGAGGTAGAAGCCTCACCTTCAGTTGGCTCGTGTCAATTCTGCACCCCTCACCCTTAGGCCTGGACTGTGATCCAGCTCATCTAGGTGAGTGTATGGCGTGTTCTGGTTTGTCTGCTCTGCTACGCGCAGATCCACCCGATTGCGACGATAGAGGGAGCCACCAACATCCACCAGGTAAGAACGTGGTGCAACTCTCTGCAGGCATGTGCCCAGCCTCCAAAGTCCTGTGTGGTCTCCCGGCAGCGGTTTCATCCTTATCGTTTCACCCACCTCCAGCTCTGGTAGGTCTCGAGCAGTCCGGTCATAGAAGCACTTGGCGAGCTGCTTTCTGTGACGCAGTTTGTCCGTGATGCCAACCATGACGCAGGGCTCAAGTAGCTTGTTAGCTACAGGGATGGTACACTTCAGATGTCTGGACAGAAGGCGTTGTGCTGGGCTGCTGTCCATGTTTTCGGTGGGTGTGTTCCTCCACTGTAAGATCGCTTTCCATGGGTCATTGCTGTCGCGCAAGGCCCTGCTTAACAGGTTTTTTTTTTTTTTTTTTCAATCTTGACAGCTGACTCTGCCTTGCCATTTGCTTTTGGGTGTCTTGGAGAGGTGGTCACGTGGTCAAACTCCCATTCTGAAGCGAAATGCTTGAACTGTGCAGTGATTTGTGGGCCATTGTCTGTGATGACCTTGTCAGGCTGACCTTGCCTTGCAAACTGTGCCTTGCAGCGCTTTATGACCGTCTCTGCAGACAAGTCAGGGAGCAGTTCAATTTCCCAAAAGTCAGAGTAGTGATCAACGATGAGAAGATATTCAGCCACAGACAAAAGGACTAAGTCCATGCTGACGATTTGCTAGGCCCTTGTGGGCAGTTCGTGTGACATCATGGTTTCCTTTTGCTGTTCATGAGCGTACTCGTTGCATGTGGTACAGTTGCTGACAAAGTCTTTAATTTCTGCTTGCATGTTTGGCCAGTATAATGTAGCATGCGTCACCTCCAACGTGACTGGAGTGTATGCGGGTAAGCATCTCTGGATGTAGTGATTTGGGAATAATGACCTTCTTACCTCTGAACAAGACACCATTTTGCACGCTGATCTCATCTCGAAAGGTCCAGCATTCTCTCACTGTGAAAGGTGTCTCCTCTTTCAGGTATGGACAACCTGCGAGAGCCATGGACTTCAGTGACTGTAGGTGTTCGTCCTTGTCAGTGTGTTGCCTGATCTGAGCTAGGCGGTGATCTGTGACGTTTAAGTAGTCTGCCTGATTAATCTGTTGAACATCTTGTTGTTCCTGCTGTAGCGAACAGATGGCCTGCCGCTGATAGACAGTGCCCCTGCTAGTACATTGTGCTGTTGCCCTGCTCAGTGTGTCGCTGATGTACATCTCTGGTCCTGGCTTGTAAATGACCTTCAGGCTGTAGTTTTGCAGAGTCAGGAGCATGCTTTGAAGCCTCTTGGGTGCATTGAGGAGAGGTTTACTGAATATGGCAATGAGTGGTTTGTGGTCAGTTTCAGCGGTGACCAGCTCTCGACCATATAAGTAGTGATGGAATCGCTGGCAGGAAAGACGATGCTGAGGCACTCTTTCTCAATTTGTGCATAGTTTTGTTCGGTGGGGGTGAGTGCTCTTGAGGCAAACGCAATGGGCTGGCCTTCCTGCATAAGGCAACATCCAAGTCCCCTTTGGCTGGAGTCGCTCTAGATTGTGACAGGCTTCGTGACGTCCTAGTAGCGCAACACTGGCATGGATGAAGCCAGAGAAGCCACTGCCATGGTGTGTCTTTATCCAGCAACCTGCGCAGAGGCTCACAGACTGCTGATAGGTGTGGCATGAACTTTGCAAGATAGTTTGCAAAACCGATGAGACGCTGTACTCCTTTTGCATCAGAGGGGTTTGGCATGTCGAGGATCGCTCTGACCTTGTCTGGGTCCGGCTTCAGGCCTTTTGCCGAGAGAATGTGGCCATGGAAGTGGATGTCTTTCACCTTGAACTGCAGCTTCTTCAGGACAAGGCGAAGCTTAACTGATCGGCAGCGCTCCATCAGTGCCAGGAGCTTCACATCGTGGTGGTGTTCTGCTTCTTCGTCTGTGTCACCACAGCCTACGATCAGGATATCATTGGCGATGGGTTCAATGCCCTTGAGCCCAGCCAGTAACTCGTGCTGCTTGTGTTGGTATACCTCAGGCGCCACTGAGACACCAAACGGGAGTTTGAGCCAACGTTTCCGACCCCAGGGGGTCCAGAAGGTAGTCATGAAGCTGCTTTCTTCGTTTCTTCGTTCAGCTTGCATTGAAGGAATGTATCTCGGGCAACCTCCAAGGTGAAAATCCTGGCCTTGGGAAGCTTATAGAGGACATCTAGTGTCGGCATGATGTAGTGGGATCGTTTCAGTGCTTGGTTCAGATGCTTTGGGTCGATGTAGACCCTCAGCTTCTCTTGTTTAGTAAAACTATGACCATATTGCTGATCCAGTCAGTTGGTTCAGTCACAGATGTCATGCGGCCATCGGCCTCATACTTGTCCAGCTGGGCCTTCACAGCCACTTTCATTGCGCAGGGCACATTGCGAGGAGCACACTGGACTGGAGTGATGCTCTCATCCACTTCAAAGTGTACCTCCCCAGGCACAGATTCAACGGGCATGTTGAATACATTGTCATATCTGCTGAGTAGTTGTTCTTTGGACAGGGGTCCATGCTGGACATGGTCCACAATGTGCAGGTCATTTGGTACAGAGAACTGCATCAGTCCCAGGCGTTCGCATGTAGAGCCTGAGAGGAGAGGATGTTGACTGGTTTTCACAATCTCAAACTCCAGCTTGTGTTTGCGTCCCTGTATAACACATTCGGTCTCAAAGGTGCCCGTAGAGTACAGCTTTAGTCTAGTATCGCTGGGCAATAGATGTGTCAGGTGCCAGATTGATTTAGTCTTTGTAGCTCATTACGTTGCATGTAGCACTGGAATCCAGTTGACATTGTTGTTGTTTGTTGTGTAATCGTAGTGCCACAAACCATTTCTTCCCTCTTGAGTGTACAGCTCCAATGGATTCATGCATGTAACAATGACCTGGCCTCCACAATCACCCAACCTCAACTCAATTTAGATGGTTTGGGATGAGTTGGACCACAGAGTGAAGGAAAAGCAGCCAACAAGTGCTTAGCATTGCTTGTTTTGTTTAACACTTTTTTGGGGGTTAATACATTATTCCATTTGTATTATTACATAGTTTTTATGTCTTCACTATCATTCTACAATGTAGAAAATAGTAAAAAATAAAGAAAAACCCTGGAATGAGTGGGTGTGTCCACTTTGGACTGGTACTGTCTATATTACACATCTTAGTGTCCTGTTAACAGTGATGGGAGTGTCCAGAAGCACCTCTGGACACCACTGTAATTCCACCCTGACTGAAGCTCTAGGCTTATCTGAATTTCAGAGGACACTAACATCATAGGCAGGCATATACTTTTTATTTTGACGTCTTAAATAATGCAGGAGTCTTGTAATGTCTAGATGAGATCATGATCGAATCGCTACAGCTTTATTGCACAGCTTTGTGTCAACATGGCCTTAACCATCAGAGTTGGTTCAGTGCTCCTCACTCCCAGTCATGTCAGGCAATACTATGTATTACATGCCCTATAAGGCTTGACATAGCTATGAGAACGGTTCCTGTTTGTTTTCTCAATTGGGAAAATACTGTTTGACCAAACTGGACACCTGAATACGTCCTACGACCATAGATAAGGAGCATCACTAAGGTTAAGGCCATGCTCAAATTGTGAATATCTAACTAGTGAAATGTCTCTTTGTTTTCCGATTTGCAGGTTGTTGATGGGCTCTACCTGGGAAATATCAGAGGTGAGAACAGGATTCTGTTGAAATCCATTCAGTTGTTTTATATGTTGCACAGTCAGGCATCCCACCCAAGATGCAACACACACTAATCCACTAGGTGTGGCAGCAGCAGCAGAATCCAGGGCAGCTTTCAAAGAGACTCAGGCATTTTCTTCTATTATTGACGCACACAAGCTTTACGTTCTCTGTCCTTATGTTGTTGATACGTTACCTGTAAGGTACGGTCAAATCTTACAAGGGAAGAGATAACAAGAATATCTAGTGAGTGGACTATAGTTATGTACAGATCAAAATAGAGTAGCAGAAGGTTATACGTGTACTGTAGCTCAATGAACTAAGGCATGGCCTGAATTAAGGCTGCTGCATGCATCATACTGTATCCATCAGTAGAATATGGCACATTTACTCACTCTGGTAGTGTTGGTGATTCATCTGCTCCTAGCCAAGGGGGTTTCTGCCCTACCAGCTTAATGTGACGTCTACCCTGCCATAATTTTAGCCATACTAATGATGGCTTCACAAGATGGTCCAAGTAGCGCTCACACACTGAAAATAGCTTTAAGTGACAAGGCCAAATGATTGCTACCCAAATTACAGTCACACAGTCACAGATGCTGCTTGTGGGCAGACACTCCTGGGTCTTAAACACTTCAACAGATCTCTCCTTATGGCATTGCTTTGTCTACTGAGGGTCTCATAGAAATTCACTGAGAAGAATCACTGATCAACATTTTCTCCCTCCCTTCGTCTTTTCCCAGACTCTGAGAACAGAGAAAGTTTGTCCCAGAACAACATCACCCACATCCTGTCTGTGTATAACAATGCTAAACCCGTGCTGGAGGTGAGTGGGGCAGGCAGCCATAGAGGACACAAGGCCAGTTTCACAGACGGACTGAATAAATTGTTGTCTTGAGTCAGGCTGGAGTAGGCTTCATTCTGGTTTAGTTGGTCAAGAACTGAAATGGGATTTCATGACCATTGACCATAACCTTGAATAACATGTCTTACATGAGTCAAACCTAAATATTTAAATGATTTTTAACTTCCTCATACTCAGTCAGTGAATATGGGATTTTGTCTCAAATTCTAGAGAGACATCTAAGAACGTTTTGGGTCAGTATTCAGTTCCTTGGATTTGATTCATGGGAATTGTGTAGTGTAGTGAAATCTGTACATTTTGTAAAAGTTGAAAACAGATTTTGTAGTACACATTTGAAGCCTGCTGGGGGTAGTGGTGTCTCACAGTTTAATACATACCAGTGACATTGGACTGTAGAACTTTAGACAAAGCATTAACGGTTCATTAAAGCACTTCACTCTACTTGAAGCATCAAATTGTTGTTTTACTTGACCTATGGGGTTAATTTATAATACTCAGTTGAGTATGTGTGTGCATTTACAACGTGCAGTTGACCACACACCTTACCGGCTAATTGGCGGAAAGTGAATGATAAACAGCTGATAAACTGTACTGTGAAACCATGTAGATGATATGTGTTGTGTGCAGAACAAAACTGACCCTTGTGTTTGTACTCCTTTTTGTTTACCTCTCACAGGACATGACCTACCTGTGTATACATGCAGCTGATGCGTCTAGCCAGAACCTGTGAGTTACCACGCGCACACACACACACACACACACTATTCATTGTCAAACAAATCGACCAACACAAGCCACTCCACTGTGTGCCATCGTCAGAGGTCCCTCTTTTCTTCCTGTGAACAAGACATGACTCGTGTCCATTTTTTCATATTGTTGAACGTAACTCTTCAGTTTGACTCCAGGGTGTCACGCAGGCAGGAAAAGTAGATTAGTCACTTTGTCGTTGAAACAACTGAAATAAGCCTGGAAGTCTTTTAAAGGTTCCTACAGTATGTATCAGTTAGAGTTAAACAAGGTACCTATAGTATCAAGTCAGAGACCAAAACAGTAAAATAAAACACTAAGACCTGATAATCTAAAGGACTCTGAGACATCTCAGTTTGACTTGTCTGGCTTTGCTATCAGAGCAGGAAAGAGTGTGGAGATGGTGCAGTATTTTAAATGGCTGTAGTTTTATATAGACCCCATCACCACTGTGTGAAATGAGCTAGATGGACTGCTGCTGCTTCACGTGTGTTATCAAGTCACCCTCTGCCATTATAGCGGCAGACCAAACAATTTACTTCTCTGTCTCTAAGCTGCTCTCATGTTTGGTGGGTCGCCATTGGCATACTACCATTTAGTATAAATACTGAAAATGTTATAAAACAAGTTGCAGAAATGTAACAGTTGAAAATAAAAACTAATCAGGGGTTGGAACCGAAGAGAGAAAAAAATGCCTGGAACGTAAAATAACGTTATTAAAGAGTGTCCTTGCTTTTAAAATAACAGTTCTGTTCCAGAACAGTATGGATCACTTTCATTCCCGGTTCCATTTCTGTTCCTTGAAAAATGTCATTATTTTCCGTTTTTGAGTTCTGTTCCCTGAACCGGTTCCAACCCATGAAAATAGTAATACAAATGCTGTAACACACGAGAATCATTTCAGTAGTAAGGGAGACTCTAGTGTTGTGGTCATTGGAGGCAGGTCTTTCATGTCACTTGATTACACTTTGTGGTTATTTGAAAAGAAAAGTAGGGTCAGAGTCCCCCTAGCATCACATGGTAACCCTGTGATGTCTCTCCAAGTGACTTGACAGCTGAGGGTAGAGTCCCTGTAGCACTGAGAGCGTTCTCCTCAGCTCTGCTCTGTGTGGGTGTCCTTCCTTCCACCCATGCCATTATCACTTTCACATTCAGTCTTTAGTTGAATATTTTCCTGGTATTTAAAACATGTTCCATCCTGAGAATAAATCACTTTTCTCTCGGGCACCCGATATTTCCCGCCAAATCCTTAAGTGTCATTCCAAAGCATGTGAAACAGTGTACCAAACATTAGGAACACCTTCCTAATATTGACTTGCTCCCCCTTTCCCTCCGAACAGCCTCAATTCATCGGAGCATGGACTCTACAAGGTGTCAAGCATTCCACAGGAATGCTGGTACATGTGGACTCCAATGCTTTCCACAGTTGACTGGATGTCCTTTGGGTAGTGGACCAATCTTGATACACACAGAGTATTGTTGAGCGTGTTACAGTTCTTGACACACACAAACTGGTGCACCTGACGACTACTACCATACCCTGTTCAAAGGCACTTAAATCTTTTGTCTTGCCCATTCACCCAATGAATGGCACACATACACAATCCATGTCTCAATTGTCTCAAGGCTTAATGACCAAAGGCTCGTATTTTTGTGTTTTATTATATTAGAGTTAAGTATATGATTTGATGGAGCAGTGACTGAGCAGTGGTAGGCAGCAGCAGGCTCATAAGCGTTCATTCAAACAGCAGCTCTTAGCAATGCTGGGATGCACAGCGCTGTTTATGACTTCAAGCCTATCAACTCCTGAGATTAGGCTGGCAATGCTAAAGTACCTATTAGAACATCCAATAGTCAAAGGTACATGAAATACAAATGGAATAGAGAGAAATAGTCCTATAATTCCTATAATAACTACAACCTAAAACTTCTTAACTGGGAATATTGAAGACTCATGTTAAAAGGAACCACCAGCTTTCATATGTTCTCATGTTCTGAGCAAGGAACTTAAACGTTAGCTTTCTTACATGGCACATATTGCACTTTTACTTTCTTCTCCAACACTTAATTATTTTATTTTTTTACATTATTTGAACCAAATTGAACGCGTTTCATTATTTGATTATTATTATTATTATTTATTTATTACTAGAATTACACTCCATGTTCAAACCATGAAGCTGGGAGAGAACATATGTTGCTGGTGCAGGACGTGTGGCCTACAAAGTTACAATTGTAGGCTAGTGAATTTGATTTAATTTGTTGTAATTAATTATTATTATTAGGGCTGTGGCTGTCATGAAAATGTTGTCACCTGGTGATTGTCAAGCAAATAACTGCCGGTTTCACGTTAATTGACCGTTAATAAACATAAACACATTGAGCATCCACGCATAGCCTACTGATGCAGACGTTTGGAACATCTACATTTTAAAAAGTCTAATAAATCCATGTACTTTAACCTACACCATCACAGTGAATCCATTATTTATTTTAGACCGGTCTAAACAAACATGATATGAAGAAAATGTAATCTATTTCAGAAGAACAGAATAACATGAATTGTCCTTATGTTTGGCCCTGATCTGGCTATATGGTAAATTTAGTCTTATTTATGTAACTTTAGTTGTGGTAGAAATGTTGGGTTATATGTTTAGATTTTTAATACATATAAAACATTCTAATGATGCTACTCTAATGATGATTTGAAAAAAGTTGCATGAAAGGCATGAGCTCTGCTTTGTTTTTTTTGCACAGGTTTATTCACAATTTGACAAACACTTGATAATGCCTAAAGTTTCCCGGCTGCATCCCCTCTGTCTGGCCTTAATGCCCCCAAAAGTTTCATGCCTTTTGTGGCCGTTGTGCCCTTGGGCTGAATATAATTATTATAATTCCCTTGCTGCTTGCCGAAGCACCTCTCACTCACATGGCTCTGTGACAGTCTTTCTCACAGGTCACAAGTGAAGATGGACACATCTGGGATGCATCTGCGCACGTCCGTATCCAATTCCCAGGTGCATTTTGAAGATATTGGAATAACTGTCCACATTTGCTTTTCGTCAGCCAACAAGATGAGTAGGCCTAACGAACAGCAAAAGCACGAGCCTATGTCAATCTACTATCCCCCATAGTACAAAAGTTGACCTATTCTGTGTGAGAAAAATAAATATTCCAAGTCTGGGACAGTTGTGGGATGTGATAAATCCCAAATGAATCCAACCACTAGCATCAAAAAACCTGTTTTAAGCAATGTGCCTGACGCAACTGATCATAATTGTTTTGCGTAAAATGTTGATAAACTATTAGCCAAGTTTTTCACATTACAAGCACAGCAATGTGCACATGGTAGTAGGCTATACGCGTGAATGTTCCATTATCAAAAGTGACTGCAGATGCGATTATGCAGTGGCGGATTTAGGTATAGGCGACATGGGCAACCGCCCAGGACAGCATCTTGCCGGGGGCGGCACGGGGCGCCCGCACAAAAAAAACGGAATGGTGACATTTGTGGGATCGGTTTTCTATCGCTCCTTTGCACGTCACGTCAATGATATCATGTCACCGTTTGGGACTGTGGGTCAATTAACCTTGTCGGACTGGGCACCCTGATTCTCGTTTGTGAGCTAGGCAGGCTACTGCCATGGAAGGTCTCCCACTCAGAAGTACGAGATGGGGAGGTTGTCGGGGGTAGGTTGTCCTCAGGTCTCCCCACTGGAAGCCCGAGATAGAGGTGCGCTATTTGATAGGGGGAATCTATCGAATAGCGCACCTCTAACTTTGACTTTACTGATTGCATTTGTACTGTACAATCACACTACGAAATGCTACCAAATAACCACAATTCCTTCATAATACTGTTGGACCGTCACAGAGCCATAGTTTCACAGACAATTTGTTGCATTTTTTTTCTTGTTTGTGGTGAAATAGTTAAGAATACTATAAAACCAGTTTGCACACCACCAAGGTGAATTGGTTTAGTCTTGACTCTTGGTTGACAGTGTTGGGGGATGGGTTATGTATTGATGCTCAAGTGCCAAATCAACACAATTTTGTTTCTATTTGTCTAGTTTTAAATGTTATGATTATTTATTTAGCTCGCTGCTACCGAGTCGCTATAGTGGCTAACGCTATCTCCCGGCTAGCAAACATAATTACTCCAGCTACACTACCTCTTTTGCCAATTGGCCTGGACCCTTTGTCGACACGGAGCCCCACCGATCCATCACGACTGGTCCACCGACGTAATTCCGTCCGATGTGCCCTCAACCCGGCCTTTGCCGAATGTCGGTGTAGACGCTTCTGCTAGCCCCGGCCTGCTAACTTTATGAACGCCGTGTCTCCCGCTTGCAGTAACGATTACCTAACGGCGTCCCTGTTTCATCTATTGCTGTTCACTGGACCCTGTGATCACTTGGCTACATAGCTGATGCCTGCTGGGGCCTGTTGCACAAAAGTAGAATTAAGACATCCGGGATAAATGACTCAGCTGAGCTCAATGAAGCCAAAACATGTGCGTCCAGGCTTAATTGGTTGCACAAAGACCAAGCCAGGATGAGCAGACACGGATTCATTAAGCCAGGTGAAACCAATCCTGGATAGGTGCGCGCTCACGGCTCACTCAAATAGACCCCGCCACAGATCACAGATTAACTGATTTACCATGGCAACTAGAGCCGCGTACTTTTCCCCGTCGGAAGCACAAATCCTCATGGAGGCATACGAGGAGGTAAAATATATAATTAAGAAGAAAGGCAACACCGCCAATGTGATAAAGCAAAGAGAAAAAGCGTGGCAAAGTATTGCAGACCGCCTGAATGCGTAAGTAGTGCACAATTACACACTCACCGCTCCGCTGAAACATCACAATTACAATTCAAATATTTAATTCACATCTCCAAAAATGCAGTTGTACTGTAATTATGAAACGGTTAAATTTTTTATTGAAATGCACTGCAGATATGAGTGAAATTGTGTAAAGTAACTCCATCACACTGTATAAAGCTATGATACATTTTTTGATATTTTTACTGAAAACAAGACAAAAATACCAAGTAATTTTTTTGCAGTGTGACTCCATTAAATGTGTGTGTGTGTGTGTGTGTGTGTGTGTGTGTGTGTGTGTGTGTGTGTGTGTGTGTGTGTGTGTGTGTGTGTGTATTAAACATGAACGGGCCAAAACGGACATGGCAGCAGGTCAAAATCAAATACAAGAACATTCTGCAGAATGGTATGGTCCCTGACTAATATTTAACAAAGCACAAGCATATATTGTGGGGCCTTCACCAGCCATGGACTGGGACAATCCGGCAATCTTCCCTGATGACGACAGTGGTCGGCTGCTGAGGGACCAATATGTGTTGAATTATTTTAGTTAGTATGTGTGCTTTCAATTTTGGTTAAGTATGTCCTGCGGTGGCAGAGGAATTTGGGTTTTTTTGGGTTCGTTTTTTGACGAATTTGGCCTCTTATGATGTTTGTGCGGTATACTGTGTGTAATACAAGGCTGCAGGGAGGCTACTGCATCCATTCATTTGTCTGTTCAGTTGATGTGTATGGATTTGTCCTGCATTTATTTTAGTGTGCAGACATGCAGGGTGTGTTATATACAGACCTTTGAATGTGTATGTATCATTTTGTATAATATGCTTGGATTCTGTGCTTTCCATCTTGTAGAGTCACTGTGACTTCAGTTTCGAAAGGAGCTGATGGTTTACCTGCTTTGTTTTGTCCTTATTCAATAAAGGAACATAATGTTACACATTGTGTTTTTATATTCATATGGAATGTGTATTTGTTTATATGACAGAGTACTAGGGCCACACTGAAGAAAAAGGATAAAGTCATAAATTTATGAGGCTGGTTCTTTCTGCAGAAAAGCTACATATTGTTCTTACAGTTTTGATACTTATGACAATGTGATACTTAATATTCTGGCACATCAGCATGTCTTTGTTTATGAAACCATACTGAAGTACAATTTCACGAAATGCCCCACACCTGTCATTTTAACAACTGTCCTCCTTTAAAACAACTGTTTACAATATTTTGACTTGTGTTTTTTTCCCCTCTGTGGCCCTAATATTCTATCATTTTATATATAGCCTTATAGTCTATGGGAAACTGTAAATTATCTAATGATAGCAACATCTAAAAATCATTTTTTATCCAAAATCATTGAAATGAATGATCACAAACGTTTAAATAATAACAGTGGGTCTAGTTATATGTGATAACAATGTATAGTGAGCAGTGAAATAACTATTGGTTTCCATTTGTGGTGACTGCTGACTGACATTAGGGATGAGATTAAATAGATCCTGGAATTTAGCCTGGTCTGGAGCAGGCTAGCTCCACAGAATAAATCTCCATGGTAATTTATACCATAACATATCCTCCTGCCCCCTATCCATCTTTAGTGCAACCGGATTACGGATCAATTGAGCCAGGATCACCAAGATATCCTGGCTTAATCCCTTATCCTAGTTTTGTGCAACAGGCCCCTGGACTGTTCATTAATCACGGTACTCCATTTAGTTTATTTTGTTTGTTTGTCGGCCCCAGCCTCAAACTCAGGCTCTGTGTGTAGTTAACTGACGCTCTCTGCCCGTTCATCGCCTTTTTACCTGTTGTGGTTGTCTTAGCTGATTAGCTGTTGTCTTATTGTCTTAGCTAGCTCTCCCAATCAACACCTGTGATTGCTTTATGCCTCACTTTATGTCTTTCTCTAATGTCCATATGTCTTGCAAACTGTTGTTTAGGGTAGTTATCATTGTTTTATTTTACTACGGAGCCCCTAGTCCCACTCAACATGCCTCAGATAGCTCTTTTGCCCCACCTCCCACACATGCAATGACCTCACCTAGCATAACTTGTGCCTCCAGAGATGCAACCTCTATCGTCACTCAATCCCTAGGTTTACCTCCACTGTACCCGCACCCTACCCCTGTCTGTACATTATGCCCTGAATCTATCCTGCCACGCCCAGGAATCTTCTCCTTTTATTCTCTGTCCCCAACGCACTAGACGACCAGTTTTGATAGCCTTCAGCCGTACCCTCATCCTATTCCTCCTCTGTTCCTCGGGTGATGTAGAGGTTAACGCAGGCCCTGTGTCCCCCCAGGCGCTTTCATTTGTTGACTTCTGTAACCGTAAACACCTTGGTTTCATGCATGTTAACATCCAGAAGCCTCCTTGTTTGTTTTTCTCACTGCTTTTGCACACTCCGCCAACCCTGATGTCCTTGCCATGTCTGAATCCTGGCTTAGGAAGGCCACCAAAAATTCTAAGATTTCCATCCCCAATTACAACATTTTCCGTCAAGATAGAACTGCCAAAGGGGGAGGAGTTAGCCTGCAAAGTTCTGTCATACTTTCCAGGTCTATGCCCAAATAGTTTGAGCTTCTAATTTTAAAAATGAATCTCTCCAGAAATGTCTCTCACTGTTGCCACCTGTTATAGAACCCCCTCAGCTCCCAGCTGTGCCCTGGACACCATATGTGAATTGATTCCCCCCCATCTATCTTCAGAGTTCGTTCTGTTAGGTGACCTAAACTGGGATATGCTTATCACCCTGGCCTCCATACAATCTAAACTAGATGCCCTCAATCTCACATAAATTAGGAACCCACCAGGTACAACCCTAAATCCGTAAACATGGGCACCCTCATAGATATTATCCTGACCAACTTGCCCTCCAAATACACCTCTGCTGTTTTCAATCAGGATCTTAGCGATCACAGCCTCATTGCCTGCATCCGTTATGGGTCCGCGGTCAAACGACCACCCCTCCTCACTGTCAATCGCTCCCTAAAACACTTCAGAGAGCAGGCCTTTCTAATTGACCTGGCCCGGGTATCCTGGAAGGATATTGACCTCATCCCGTCAGTAGAGGATGCCTGGTTGTTCTTTTAAAAGTAATTTCCTCACCATCTTCAATAAGCATGCCCCTTTCAAAATTTGTAACTAAGAACAGATATAGCCCTTCCCTCAACCAGCACAAAAATATCCTGTGGTGTACTGCATTAGCATCGAATAGTTCCTACGATATGCAACTTTTCAGGGAAGTCAGGAACCGATACACACAGTCAGTTAGGAAAGCAAAGGCTAGCTTTTTCAAACAGAAATTTGCATCCTGTAGTTCTAACTTCAAAATGTTTTGGGACACTGTAAAGTCCATGGAGAATAAGAGCACCACCCCCAGCTGCCCACTGCACTGAGGCTAGGAAACACTGTCACCACCGACAAATCCACGATAATCGAGAATTTCAATAATAATTTCTCTACGGCTGGCCATGCTTTCCTCCTGGCTACCCCAACCCCGGCCAACAGCTCCGCACCCCCCGCAGCTACTTGCCCAAGTCTCCCCATTTCTCCTTCAACCAAATCCAGATAGCAGATGTTCTGAAAGAGCTGCAAAACCTGGACCCGTACAAATCAGCTGGGCTAGACAATCTGGACCCTCTCTTTCTAAATTTATCAGCCGCCATTGTTGCAACCCCTATTACTAGTCTGTTCAACCTCTCTTTTGTATCATCCTGAGATTCTTAAAGATTTGGAAAGCTGCCGCGGTCATCTCTTCAAAGGGGGTGACACTCTAGACCCAAACTTTTGCAGACCTATATCCATCCTGCCCTGCCTTTCTAAAGTCTTCAAAAGCCAAGTTAACAAACAGATCACTGACCATTTCGAATACCACCGTACCTTCTCTGCTGTGCAATCCGGTTTCCAAGCTGGTCACCGGAGCACCTCAGTCTCGCTCAAGGTACTAAACAATATCATAACCGCCATCGATAAAAGACAGTACTGTGCAGCCGTCTTCATTGACCTGGCCAAGGCATTCGACTCTGTCAATCACTGTATTCTTATCGGCAGACTCAACAGCCTTGGTTTCTCAAATGACTGCCTCGCCCCGGTTCACCAACTACTTCATTAGAGTTCAGTGTGTCAAATTGGAGGGCTTGTTGTACGGACCTCTGGCAGTCTCTATGGGGGTACCACAGGGTTAAATTCTCGGGCCGACTCTTTTTTCTCTGTATATATCATTGATGTCGCTCTTGCTGCGGATGATTCCTTGATTCACCTCTACGCAGACGATACCATTCTGTATACATCTGGCCCTACTTTGGACACTGTGTTGACACCTCCAAACAAGCTTCAATGCCATGCAACACTCCTTCCGTGGCCTCCAACTGCTCTTAAACGCTAGTAAAACTAAATGCATGCTCTTCAACCGATCGCTGCCCACCCGACTAGCATCACTACTCTGGACAGTTCTGACTTAGAATATGTGGACAACTACAAATACCTAGGTGTCTGGCTAGACTGTAACCTCTCCCTCCAGACTCATATTAAGCATCTCCAATCCAAAATTACATCTAGAATCGGCTTCCTATTTCGCAACAAAGCCTCCTCCACTCACGCTGCCAAACATACCCTCCTAAAACTGACTATCCTACCGATCTTCGACTTCGGCGATGTCATTTACAAAATAGACTCCAACACACTACTCAGCAAATTGGAAGCAGTCTATCACAGTGCCATCCCTTTTGTCACCAAAGCCTCATATACTACCCACCACTGTGACCTGTATGCTCTCGTCGACTGGCCATTGCTACATATTCATCGCCAGACCCACTGGCTCCAAATCATCTATAAGTCTTTGCTAGGTAAAGCTCTGCCTTATCTCAGCTCACTGGTCACCTTAACAACACCCACGTGCTCCAGCAGGTATATCTCACTGGTCCTCCCCAAAGCCAACACCTTCTTTGGCTGCCTTTCCTTACAGTTCTCTGCTGCCAATGACGAACGAATTGCAAACATTTCTGAAGTTGGAGAATTATATCTCCCTCACAAACTTTAAGCATCAGCTATTTGAGCAGCTTACCGATCGCTGCAGCTGTACACAGCCTATCTGTAAATAGCCCATCCAACTACCTCATCCCCATATTGTTTTTATTTATTTTGCTCTTTTGCACAAGTATTTCTACTTGCACATCATCATCTGCACATCTATCACTCCAGTGTTTAATTTGCTAAATTGTAATTACTTCGCTACTATGGCCTATTTATTGCCTACTTCATTTGCACACACTGTATATATATATTTCTATATTGTGTTATTGACTGTACATTTGTTTATCCCATGTGTAACTCTGTGTTGTTTTTGTCACACTTCTTTGCTTTATCTTGGCCAGGTCGCAGTTGTAATTGAGAACTTGTTTTCAACTGGCCATACAAGCTAGAACCGCCACTGCAATAATGCATGTAATGCTTTTATTATTAAGGTGCATTTCTATGGTGAAAGTTGTCTTCCCCAGTCTTGAAACTCACACGCTTCGTATGTATGCCAGTTAGACTCTACACCCGTTGTAAAGCGGATTAATGTGCTTAATTTTAAGAAGTTATTTGGCCACAAACCTTATCAAAACATATAGGCCAATGGGCTAGGCTACATGAGGTGTGCGACTCCAATTTGTGTTAATTGCTATATTGTAATTACTTCGCCACCATGGCCTATTTTTATTTCCTTAACTTACCTCATTTGCACTCACTGTATATAGACTTTTTGTTTTCTTTTGTTCTACTGTATTATTGACTATGTTTTGTTTATTCCATGTGTAACTCTGTGTTGTTGTATGTGTTGAATTGCTAAGCTTTCTTGGCCAGGTCGCAGTTGCAAATGAGAACTTGTTCTCAACTAGCCTACCTGGTTAAATAATAATAATAATAACATTTTTGATAAAGTCACAAAAAAAGGCATGCGCTGCTTGTTGACTTAAGCTGGGCTTCAAGTGATAATATATTCACAAGTGTCACCTATCAGACTATTCTTGATTTAATTTTGTCTTTTCAAATACTAAATAATATATGTGTGACATTTAATTTAGAATAGACCATTATTGAAAAAATACATCAATGCACTTAAATAGTGAAGGTAGGATGCTTTTCCTGTGGTTCATTTTCATGCCAGCTTTGTAGGCTATACTCATGTTGTAAAGAGAAGCAATGTGCTTAATATTAGGAAAGTTGAGAAATAAATATAGTAGGCTAGCCTATAGAAAGCTGATGGTATCCTCCTATTTTTAATAGAGGCCATCACTCTGTTTTCTCACGCAATTGCATAGTCTAGAGAACATGGGCTCTCATGAAGTGTTTGATTAGATTTTCAAATACATTTGCATTTGCATTGATGTCAGAGTGATTAGAGGGACAATAGAGTGCTGAGTACCAGGCAGTTAACACGTCTGGTAGGCTACTAATGACCATCAGCAGCATCAGAGCTTGGAGAAGCCTAATTACCGTGACTAAACGGTCACCTGTAATTTGACTGCCGTCATTACTCGTGACCACCGGTGTGGTGGTAATACGGTCACCATAACAGCCCTAATATACATTTCTTTAATTAGTAGGCTGAAGCATATATACCTTTAATAATATTTCCCCTAATGTTGTGTGATGTGCATTTTAGCCTCCTCTTTCTCCCTCTGTTGTTGCTTCATTCCTTCTTTTTTCAAGAGTTAAATTAAATAAGTTGCATTGTCTTTATCTTCATCATTGTAATGACATGCTGGAATAATGTAGGGCTAGAATAAGATCCAGATGGCTTTCACTTTTCTTCACGAAGACTGAATGGTTATGGGTCTGAACAAATAACTGCTTTAGCCTACCGCCATCGCCCGCTCTATCTTCTTTTAAACTCCCGGTGAGTTCTATTGGCTGCTGTATTTAACGTTCAGCAAACGAGCTTGCATCCCTCTTCGAATATAAGAAATGCAACAGCAACAAAAATGTCTGGCAAGTTTTTTCTGGGACTACAAGAGCTAAGGGGCGTTTTTTATTGAGAGGGGTCAGCGGAGCGCAGGTACATATTGCGCAAAAGACAGAGGCTATAAGTTAGAAGCTTATGCATAACCCATCATTCATTAGCTACATATAAAGCTAGTACTGCATCGGATTTATTTCCTGAATGTCAAAAGTTTGGACACCTACTCATTCAAGGGTTTTTCTTTATTTTTACTATTTTCTACATTGTAGAATAATAGTGAAGACATCAAAACTATGAAATAACACTGATGGAATTATGTAGTAACCAAAAAAGTGTTTTTAAAAAAAAAGGTATATTTTAGATTCATCAAAGTAGCCACCCTTTGCCTTGATTTTGGCATTTTGGCAGTCTCGCAACCGGCTTCACCTGGAATGCTTTTCCACAAGCCTTGAAGGAGTTCCCACAAATGCTTAGCACTTGTTGCCTACTTTTCCTTCACTCTGCTGTCCAACTCATCCCAAACCATCTCAATTGGGTTGAGGTCGGGTGATTGTGGAGGCCAGGTCATCTGATGCAGAACTCCATCACTCTCCTTGGTCAAATAGCCCTTATACAACCTGGAGGTGTGTTGGGTCATTGTCCTGTTAAAAAAACAAATGATAGTCCCACTAAGCACAAACCAGATGGCATGGCATATCGCTGCAGAATGCTGTGGTAGCCATGCTGGTTAAGTATGCCTTGAATTCTAAATAAATTACAGACATTGTCACCATCAAAGCACCATCACACATGTGGAGATCATCCGTTTACCTATTCTGCATCTCGCAAAGACATGGCGGTTGGAACCAAAAATCTCAATCTGACAAAAGGACAGATTTCCACCGGTCTAATGTCCATTGCTTGTATTTTTTTCTCTCTTCTTATTATTGTTGTCCTTTTTAGTAGGGGTTTCTTTGCAGCAATTTGACCATGAAGGCCTGATTCACACCGTCTCCTCTGAACAGTTGATGTTGAGATGTCTCTGTTGCTTGAACTCTTGTGAAGCATTTATTTGGGCTTCAATCTGAGGTGCAGTTAACTCTAATGAATTTATCCTCTGCAGCAGAGGTAACTCTGGGTCTTCCTTTCCTGTGGTGGTCCTCATTAGAGCCAGTTTCATCATAGCGCTTGATGGTTTTTGCGACTGCACTTGAAGAAACTGTCAAAGTTCTTGACATGTTCCGTATTGACTGATCTTCATGTCTTAAAGTAATGATGGACTGTCAAGTCTCTTTGCTTATTTGATTTGTTCTTACCATAATATGGGCATGGTCTTTTACCAAATAGGGCTAACTTCGGGATACCACCACTACCTTGTCACAACACAACTGATATTGCCTCAAATGCATTAAGAAGGATAAAAATTCCACAAATGTACTTTTAACAAGGCACACCTGTTAATTGAAATGCATTCCAGGTGACTACCTCATGAAGCCTGGTGAGTCAATGCCAAAAGTGTGCGAAGCTGTCATCAAGGCAAAGGGTGACTATTTTGAAGAATCTCATATAAAATATATTTTTATTTAACACTTTTTTTTTATTTCTACATGATTCCGTGTGTTATTTCATAGTTTTGATGTCTTCACTATTATTTTACAATGTAGAAAATAGTCAAAAATAAAGAAAAAACATGGAATGAATGTGTATGTATGTGTATTTAAAAAATAGACATATTGTCTATCTATTTTAAATGCAATTTGAATGTAATTGATGGAGAGAGAGAGACTGTGAGAGAGCAACAATATTCGAGTGATGGGCTGTTTTTAAAACTCTGCAGCTGAAATAAATAAAATAATCATTCCATAAATTTGGTCACCCCTGAAAGCCAGATGGAGATGTATAAATTAGATGCGTATTCAGTCCTTATGTTACTCTACCATAGGAAATACAGCACATGCAGGGCCTACCTGTCACAAGAGAAACAGTTACCATGACGAGATGATTGGTCGTGCAGATGTCAAATAGAAGGCCGTAGAGAAGCCAGATTTATACATCACTTATAAATGTAACAGTTCCATTTCACTGCATGCTGTTCATATAAATCATTTATTATAATTTACCGGTTTCTCACCGTTATTTACTCCAGGTAAAGGGAGTTGGTTTGGGCGGTAAATCTCAGTAACCCAGTACCCGCTATTCAACCCTAGTCTTTAGTCATACTCATAACCTTTGTGCCATGCACCACTATTAGAGCTCCTATAAATGAGAGCTAGCTACTTCCCTGGCACCTATGACCTGCACCATCTGTTGAGTTTGTTCTGTGTCCACTGTCCACATGAATTACTGCTCATTACATTAGTATTGTAGCACGCTGTGTAGCGCAGTAAGGATAACTACCAGGGTGTAATGTCCTACCCTGCTTTTCATACCTGGACAGAAACACCCTGTCTGCCAGTCAGTCAGAGACAGACACTAGTGTTAAAGACCTGCTCCATAACTTTGGTGACTAACAAGTCTTTTTTTTAAACCTCCGCAAGCAGAGCATAACTCAGTCAGTCTGTCAGTCACTTGTCTTCTCAGAGGAAAAGGAGGAGAGAGATGATGATGATAATGATGAGGGTAGTTGGAGGTTGAGGATGAGGTGAGGAGGGGATGTTGTTGTTGGGTTGGGGGGCCTCTGACCCCCCCCCCCCCCCTGTCGCAACCAACTGGTCTGCAGGCAGCAGGAAGGAAGCCTTGCTGTGACATCCTGCTGTGCCTCGGTCACCAGGTCTATTATAGTCCCTCTGTCACAATCCCTAGGCTTGGAAAACAGGGCTAACGGTCATCCCGCTGGTTTCATCACGTCCCCCTGTTCCCCGCTTTTAGAGACCAGGCCAGGGACTGACATGGCTAGGGGCTAGGACTTTGTGTAACTCTGTTTTGTCGCACTGCTTTGCTTTATCTTGGCCAGGTCGTAGTTGTAAATGAGAACTTGTTTTCAACTGGCCTACCTGGTTAAATAAAGGTGAAATAAATAAATGTCTGTGAGCTCCTGATGAGTCCGAGTGTGTCAAATGATTGTGGTAGGATGCGGACCTGACCCTCACTTCGTGATGTTTTATTAAACACTCAAGAACCAAGAATTATAATTAGAATCAGGTGCTTTATCTTCAGTTACCAGATATCACAAAACTAAAGCACCACAGTCTTTGTTTGGATACAGTTTGCCACTGTCCTTCATTTGTGATTTTAATATGGGTGGTTCGAGCACTGAATGCTGATTTGGCTGACAGCTGTGGTATATCAGACCGTATACCACGTGTATGACAAAACATGTATTTGTACTGCTCTAATTACATTGGTAACCAGTTTATAATAGCATTAAGGCACCTTGGGGGTTGTGATATATGGCCAATATACCACGGCTAAGGGCTGTGTCCAGGCACTCTGCGATGTGTTGTGCCTAAGAACAGACGTTAGCCATGGTATATTGGCCATATATCACACCTCCTCGGTTAAATATACACTGAGTATACCAACCCCCCCCCCCCTCCCTCCCCAGGCACTATTTGTTTCTTGCTCATTCACCCTCTGAATGGCACACATACACAATCCGTGTCTCAAGGCGTAATCATTTTTCTTTAGCCTGTCTCCGCCCCTTCATCTACACTGATTGAATTGGATTCAATCAAGTGACATCAATAAGGGATCATAGCTTTCACCTGAATTCACCTGGTCAATCTGTCATGGAAAGTGCAGGTGTTCTTAATGTTTTGTGTACTCGTTGTAAGATCCTAATTCTTTTTGTTTTGATTTGGAGTTCAGCCTGTCAAAACACAAAATACTCGGAACCTAATACATTTCTGCACATTTAACAAGATAGCCGGAAACTGCTGGACCAGAAATAATTAGAAAAGTGCTGAGGAGACATCTTTCAGCAAGAGTTTGGCTCCAAGTGAGGAGGGAACGTGCAATCCATCTATTTTAGCCCCTGGCTGTTGAGTTGGTTGGGTAACCAAGCAGACTTTGCTGTTATAGGACAATACTCCCCACCATATGACTCTCCTATTGCGCAATGCTTCACTACTATTTCCCAATAGTGTTTGGAGTGGTAGTCATCCACCAACACCAAAAAACAGTTTAGGGTAGACAGGAAGGAGAATGTTAATTGGGGTATATGCTGTATTGGTCTACATTACAGTTTAGGGTAGACAGGAAGGAGAATGTTAATTGGGGTATATGCTGTATTGGTCTACATTACAGTTTAGGGTAGACAGGAAGGAGAATGTTAATTGGGGTATATGCTGTATTGATCTACATTACAGTTTAGGGTAGACAGGAAGGAGAATGTTAGTTGGGGTATATGCTGTATTGATCTACATTACAGTTTAGGGTAGACAGGAAGGAGAATGTTAATTGGGGTATTTGCTGTATTGATCTACATTACAGTTTAGGGTAGACAGAAAGGAGAATGTTAGTTGGGTTATATGCTGTATTGATCTACATTACAGTTTAGGGTAGACAGGAAGGAGAATGTTAGTTGGGGTATATGCTGTATTGATCTACATTACAGTTTAGGGTAGACAGAAAGGAGAATGTTAGTTGGGTTATATGCTGTATTGATCTACATTACAGTTTAGGGTAGACAGGAAGGAGAATGTTAGTTGGGGTATATGCTGTATTGATCTACATTACAGTTTAGGGTAGACAGAAAGGAGAATGTTAGTTGGGGTATATGCTGTATTGATCTACATGAAAAGATGATCTCTAAAGATTGAATGATAGTGGTTGTAAAGTCTTGGAGGGGACGCAGTATAGGAGTCCCCTATACTCTCATTACCTCAGTCCTACAAAGGTGCTTGAATTGACAAACCAATGGGTTGTATGAGAGATATTATGACTTTCTTGGATGACAGTGGAAGTTGAATAGAAAATACTTCTAGGTTCTCCTAGTAGTGTCCAGTGGAGAGTGCTACTAAACAAGACAACTGTATAGGAGAGATCACTTCCACCACCATCTCGAGAGTAAGCTACCCATCCCTTCCCCCTCCATAACATCGTTATGCGTCTTTTCCTACTAGCACTGACTTTGCTGATCAATACTTTGAGGGAAAATGTACTTGATACAATTGTTATGATGTTGTCTCACCAACAGTAGCTATCTTAAGATGAATGCACAAATGTAAGTCGTTCTAGAATAGAGCATCTGCTAAATTACTAAACTATAAAATATGCCCTGGGACTTCCCAGTGATGTGATGATTAGACACAGATACATGGTTACTTGGGTATAGGACAGGTACAGTGGGGCAAAAAATAATTTAGTCAGACACCAATACTTATTTTCCACCATAATTTGCAAATAAATTCATTAAAAATCCTGCAATGTGATTTTCTGGATTTTTTTTCTCATTTTGTCTGTCATGGTTGAAGTGTACCTGTGATGAAAATTACAGGTCTCATCTTTTTAAGTGGGAGAACTTGCACAATTGGTGGCTGACTAAATACTTTTTTGCCCCACTTTATCTATCTGGACATCATGACTAAGATGAAACAGGTTGAAGGAACTTGTGCTGTGCAGAGATGGGGTCCAGATGACTTTTACACCTTAGTTTCACTTCTTCCTGTTCTTTCTCATATCCCATAAAATGTGACCTGAAATCTATTTATATAGTTATAAATCTGGTCTCACCTAGGGCTGTGACGGTCGTGACATTTTGTCAGCCGGTGATTGTCAAGTAATTGACCGTTAATTAACTGACCGTCTGTGGGCTACACTAGATTATTTAGCAGACAAGATTTGCTTAGAATTCTGTGGTATTGTTTTACATTATTGTATAGTATTTACCTTTTTATTTAACTGGGCAAGTCAGTTAAGAACAAATTCTTATTTTCAATGACGGCCTAGGAACAGTGGATTAACTGTTTAGTATGAAGAATACAATTCAACATAGCTGAATAAAATAGAAAGGATATTTTCTCCAAACATTTTAAAGGAGTGTGCATAAGAAAGAAACAGGTACTCCTAAATACTTAACTTCGAGTTATTTATGTAACTTGTAACTGATTGTGATACAAACATTGGGTTATCTATTCTGATGTTTAGTACATTCTAAGGCTGCATGATGCAACTCTAATGATGATTTGAAGAAAGTTGCATGAAAGGCATAACCTGTGCTTTGTTTTTTTGCACAAGCTGTACACTTCACCAGTCTCTCATTCACAATTTGACAAGCACTTGATAATGCATAGAATTTTCCGGTGGCATCCCCTTTGTGTGGCTGTAATGCCAAAAATCTATGTATTTTGCGGTAAGTGGCCATTGTGCCCTTGGGCTGAATGTAATAATTATAATTCACTTCTCCCGAAAATTTTGCTTAAAATGTTGATTAACTATAAGGATATTTCTTCACATTATAAGCGCAGCAATGTGCACACCGTAGTAGGCTACAAACGCAAATCTTCCATTAGCAGGAAAACACCATTCTCAAAAGTGACCGCAAATGCGATTATGAATGTAATGCTTTTATTATAGAAGTGAATTTTTATGGTGAAAAATGATTTTCCCCAAACTTGAAACTCACGCGCTGCTTATGTATGCCAGTTAGGTTCTACACCCCTTGTAAAACGGATTCATGTGCTTAATTTTACGAAGTTATTTGGCCACTTCAGTTGTGATACAAACCTTATCAAAACATATAGGCCTATGGGCTAGGCTACATGAGGTGTGCAACTATGATTTGGAAAAAGTCCCCCAAAAAAGGCATGCGCTGTAACCTTGCCTTAATCGGGGCATCATTCACAAGTAATAAGCTAATATTGTCACCCATCAGACTATTCTTGATTTAATCTTGTCTTTACATATACTAAATAATATATGTGGGAAATTTTTATTTATCATACCCCTGTCTCGAAACAGGGTCAGGGGGAAAAAATACATGTCATCTATGCACTTAAATAGTGAATGGAGGATGCTTTTACCCGTGGTTTATTTCCATGCCAGCCAGGTAGGCTATACTCCTGTTGTAAATATAATCAATTTGCTTAGTATTAGGAAAGTTGAGAAATAAAGATAGTTAGCCTAGCCTATAGAAAGCTGATGTGATCCTCCTCTTTCTAATAGAGACCATCACTGTTTTCTCATGCAATTGCATAGCCTATAGAAATGTTGCACAACATGAGCTCATGGGCTCTCATTAAGTGTTTGATTTAGATGTTTTACATTTGCATTGATGTCAGAGTGATTAGAGGGACAATAGAGTGCTGAGTTCCAGGCAATTAGCAAGTTAGGTAGGCTACTAATGACCATTGGCAGCATCAGAGCTTGGAGAAGCCTAATTACTGTGACTAAATGGTCATGAATCATGACCACCAGTGTGGCGGTAATATGGGCATCTTAACAGCCCTAGTCTCACCTATGACAAGACAATCCACATCCTGATATGATCAGTGATACACTTTTTAGACTACACTGTTTATTCTGTACTTGTACCTATAAGGCCATGTGGTTTTGTCTTTGCAGGTCACAGCATTTCAAAGAGAGCATCAGGTTCATCCACGAATGTCGTCTAAATGGAGGGGCCTGTCTGGTGCACTGGTACGTACACCACCTAACCATAAACCACTAACTTTCTGTTGACCGTACCTGACCCCTCATGACTATGCTCTCCATGTCCCTGTCCCATAATGCAGCCTGGCCGGTGTGTCCCGTAGTACTACCATGGTGGTGGCCTACCTGATGACCGTCACCACCTACAGCTGGGAGGAGTGTCTGTCGGCTGTCAAGGCGGTGCGTTCCTTCGTAGGCCCGAACTATGGCTTCCAACAGCAACTACAGGAGTACCAGATGAACCAAGTCACAGAGGTAGGTACACACACATTGAAACTAGAGGTCGACCAATTAATCGGAATGGCCGATTTAATTAGGGCCGATTTCAAGTTTTCATAACAATCGGAAATCTGTATTTTTGGGTGTCGATTTGCCAATTTTTCTTTTTTTTTCTTTTTTGTTCTATTTTTTCTACCTTTATTTAACTAGGCAAGTCAGTTAAGAACACATTCTTATTTTCAATGACAGCCTAGGAACGGTGGGTTAACTGCCTTGTTCAGGGGCAGAACGACAGATTTTCACCTTGTCAGCTCGGGGGATCCAATCTTGCAACCTTACAGTTAACTAGTCCAACGCAATAACGACCTGCCTCTCTCTCGTTGCACTCCACAAGGAGACTGCCTGTTACGCGAATGCAGTAAGCCAAGGTAAGTTGCTAGCTAGCATTAAACTTATCTTATAAAAAACCATCAATCAATCATAATCAATCACTACACATGGTTGATGATATTACGAGATATTATCTAGTGTGTCCTGCGTTGCATATAATCTGACTGAGCATACAAGTATCTGACTGAGCGGTGGTAGGCAGAAGCAGGCGCGTAAACATTCTTTCAAACAGCACTTTAGTGCGTTTTGCCAGCAGCTCTTTATTGTGCGTCAAGCATTGCGCTGTTTATGACTTCAAGCCTATCAACTCCCGAGATGAGGCTGGTGTAACCGAAGTGAAATGGCTAGCTAGTTCTAGCTAGTAACGATTCCGTATTCCACTGAAAGAATAAATGTTTTGTTTTTCGAAATGGTAGTTTCCGGATTTGACCATATTAATGACCAAAGGCTTGTATTTTTGTGTTTATTATAATTAAGTATATGATTTGATAGAGCAGTGACTGAGCAGTGGTAGGCAGCAGCAGGCTCATAAGCATTCATTCAAACAGCAGCTCTTAGCAATGCTGGGATGCATAGTGCTGTTTATGACTTCAAGCCTATCAACTCCTGAGATTAGGCTGGCAATACTAAAGTACCTATTAGAACATCCAATAGTCAAAGGTATATGAAATACAAATGGAATAGAGAGAAATAGTCCTATAATTCCTATAATAACTATAACTAAAAACTTCTTACCTGGGAATATTGAAGACTCATGTTAAAAGGAACCACCATATGTTCTCATGTTCTGAGCAAGGAACTGAAACGTTAGCTTTCTTACATAGCACATTTTGCACTTTTACTTTCTTCTCCAACACTTTGTTTTTGCATTATTTAAACCAAATTGAACATGTTTCATTATTTACTTGAGGCTAAATTTATTTTATTGATGTATTATATTAAGTTAAAATAAGTGTTAATTCAGTATTGTTGTAATTGTCAATATTAAAAATAAATAAAAAAATCATCCGATTGAATTGGTATCGGCTTTTTTGGTCCTCCAATAATCGATATCGGTATCGGCGTTGAAAAATCATAATCGGTCGACCTCTAATTGAAAAGCAATATACATACACACACCCTGTATAGATAAAATAATGATGTCCCCTAACAACAATAATATACTCGCTGTGCCCTTGAGCAAGGCCCTTAATGCTCCAGTGGTGCTGTACAATGGTGACCCTGGATGTGACCCCACTCCCTGCGGGTGTCTCAGGGGGAGTTGGGATACGCAACAAGTAACAGGACAAGCATAAGCAAGCCCAAATAATAATTATTATTATTATTATTCTACAGCTTCCCACAATTCAATGTGGGCAGAAAAACAGCCTGTAACACAGCTCAGGTGTAATATTTAGACTTGCATAGTTCAGGCCTATCAACGGTAAACAATTTCAGTGAGTAAGAAGAATGCCGGTTAAGGCCCACCTTTTCTCTAACACCCACTCGGAAGCCAAACTGTTAGCTTACTCCCACTCATAGTACAGAGTCACAGGAATGTGTCATCATTCAGCTGCTATCAGTTAATGATGCAGCTGTTTTTGACACTCCTGCCCTGTCAGGTTCATACTTTTGGTTTACTTTCACTTCTGTAGATGGAGGTGGGTCTCTGACAGTAAACCTGGAGCCCATCCTTCCTGGTTGCCTGTCTCAACTTTATATGACCTACCAGGGATCTTCCTAAACTCATCATACTGGGAGATGATCTCTGTGATGACTGATGGCTTGTCTGGACTTGCTGTTATGCCTGAGGTGGGTTATGAACCCTCGATGTATCTAGGCAAACAGAAGACAACTAACCTCGATGTATTGAGGCCAACGGAAGACTATTAGATCCTGTGTAAACTACTACTATGTGATTTTTGTCTGGTCCACCAGAAATACATAAGTTATTTAATTAGAAGTACCACCATCGTGTATATTAACCGTGACTTCAACCTCCTTCACTCTCATGTCACTAGACCTACACTAAAGTGTTTGCTGGTTTCAAAGTGAGTATCTGTGTTGTCAGTCAGACCCATCTGCATATTATTCACACAAGATGTAGTGGGGTGAGAAAATTACTTTCCTGTTGTGGGACAGCTATTTCCACACACATCAGACTTCAAACCTGTGAAATGATGTGTGACATGTACACGCACGTACGCGCGCACACACACACACACACACACACACACACACGTTTATAGAACATGCTGCAAAGAGAGCTGTGTATGGAGGTTGCTGAGAAGGGCTTTGTCTCTCTAGCTGATGACATGCACCCAGCCAGTGGTACTCAGTACGTGTGTGTTGTATACAGAAGGGGAACTGGAGGGGCTTGCTGAAATTGCATTAGCCTGGTACTAACCATCACGTGACTGTAATTACTGTCAGAGGCTTGCAAAATGTCTTCACAGAAGAAAAAAATGGTTGTTTTCTTATTGTTTGGTTGAGTTGACAGTGATTTTGAGGATCATAGGGGAAATTGGATTCCTTTCTTCATGCTTTTCCCATGACTGTGTCTTAGAGAATTTGCTCTTGTCATACCAATAGTTTTATCTAGTGTTGTATTGTATATAGGGTTGATCGATTTGATCTTTTTTTCATTTCACAACACTTTGCCAAAAACACTGATACAACTACGGCATGTCTGTTGTTAAAAATGATTATAAATGCATGATCACGTGTGTGTTTTGTTGAGTGTAAGTGTGATAGTGTCTTAGGGGATGTGTCCAGGTCATTGTTTCTCAGTTTTGACTTTGACTGACTTTGAATGGATTCAAAGCTGAGAGACATTTTCAAGCAAACAAAAATGAAATTGACATTTGTTCCAATTTTGAGTAATCCCTTTCTCATGAATAGATGATCCGGAAGTGAAAACTGGTAAAGGAATGGTGGAGAGTCTGACTCAAAGCTGGGTTTGGGACTCAAGTCTCCCGTCTGTCCTTATCGTGTGTAGTCTAACTGTTCATTGTACCTTCCTTGGTGTGCATTTTTGTAACACAGTGCATGTTCTTTTAAAGAGGTTTGAGTATATTGTATGGCTGGTTATGGATGGAGGTAATGTGTGGGAGTCGCTGTGACACCTGACGGTTGTGTGGGAGGAAACGTACTTCACAGTGACACACCTGAAAACAACTCTTCTCCTTTACCAGACATGGGAACTGTCTTGGTTCATCTGGAACTCCTGCATTTATGACAGGAGTTAACACTATTAACACTATTTTGATATAACATTAAAATTATACTGTATATCATGATTACCCATCTAACGTAAATAATGTACCACTAGTTTGTTTACCTATAATTTATTACAGTAGTGTATAGGTTATTTATAAGAAAATCACTAAATAAATACGCATTACAATCTTTTGTTGAACTATCACATTGGTGGCTATGCATTGATACTAGTAGCCACCCACCACTCCATCCAACACCTGTCTACCAGAAGCCCATGATATGATGTTCAACACCTGTCTACCAGAAGCCCATGATGTGATGTTCAACACCTGTCTACCAGAAGCCCATGATGAGCTGTTCAACACCTGTCTACCAGAAGCCCATGATGAGCTGTTCAACACCTGTCTACCAGAAGCCCATGATATGATGTTCAACACCTGTCTACCAGAAGCCCATGATGTGATGTTAAACACCTGTCTACCAGAAGCCCATGATGAGCTGTTCAACACCTGTCTACCAGAAGCCCATGATGAGCTGTTCAACACCTGTCTACCAGAAGCCCATGATATGATGTTCAACACCTGTCTACCAGAAGCCCATGATGAGCTGTTCAACACCTGTCTACCAGAAGCCCATGATATGATGTTCAACACCTGTCTACCAGAAGCCCATGATGAGCTGTTCAACACCTGTCTACCAGAAGCCCATGATATGATGTTCAACACCTGTCTACCAGAAGCCCATGATGAGCTGTTCAACACCTGTCTACCAGAAGCCCATGATATGATGTTCAACACCTGTCTACCAGAAGCCCATGATGAGCTGTTCAACACCTGTCTACCAGAAGCCCATGATATGATGTTCAACACCTGTCTACCAGAAGCCCATGATGAGCTGTTCAACACCTGTCTACCAGAAGCCCATGATATGATGTTCAACACCTGTCTACCAGAAGCCCATGATGAGTTGTTCAACACCTGTCTACCAGAAGCCCATGATGAGCTGTTCAACACCTGTCTACCAGAAGCCCATGATGAGCTGTTCAACACCTGTCTACCAGAAGCCCATGATGAGCTGTTCAACACCTGTCTACCAGAAGCCCAGCGGTGTGGAACACATCTAAGCTGCATAACCTTGATTAGTGAACACACAGGTGCCAAAAGGTATGTGACAACTGAAGCAAAAATAAAATAAATTTAGGTTCATTAGGCTCACACTAGTGTGAACATTTTATTTGTCTCCTTATAATCTACAGTTCCCTCTTTGTATTCATATTGCGTTACTGAAATGGAACATAATTCCATATATTTGTTTCAGACACATTCAGTTCATCCTATTTCGCAATATATATGGTGTTACACAACACATTATTAGATGGTTATTTCCTGGATTCCCTCCAGAAACCACAAATCTAGATGATCTGTTGGACTTGTTGACCTAAATGTTTAGAGCTTTACTGTAAGGGCAAGATGGAGCATGTCCCACAGGCTGTGGATCCTCTCTGGCAAGAGGGCTGGGTAGTGTTCAATTAACGTATGGTGTGTCACACTTACAGAATCACCAGGACTGATATAGAAATAGAATAAATAAAAACCAATATCGGTCTAATCCAATTTCTGGTGAATTTGGATTTATTATGGATCCCCATTAGCTGCTGCCTTGGCAGCAACTACTCTTCCTGGGGTCCAGCAAAATTAAGGCAGTTTATACAATTATAAAAACATTACAATACATTCACAGACTGTGTGCCATCAGGCCCCTACTCCACCACTACCACGTATATACAGTACAAAATCCACGTGTGTGTGTGTATATAGTGCATATGCTATTGTGTGTATGCATGTGTCTGTGCCTATGTTTGTGTTGCTTCACAGTCCCCGCTGTTCCATAAGTTGTGTTTTGACATGCATATTATTAATATTAGTTCTCTGTGTACATCCAAGGGCCAGCTGTGCTGCCCTGTTCTGAACCAATTGCAATTTTCCTAAGTCCTTTTTTGTAAAGTGTACTTGTCTCCCAATTCTATTGAAGCTTGTAGAAATCACTTGCACAGTCACTACAATCTAAGCTGGTCCTAGATCTGTTTTTAGCTTGAGAGCCCTGTAGCTACTGTGTAAGCAGAAATGTCAGAGGAGAAGTGGAGGCAGGTTCCTGGTAAAGCTCTGATTCAGAGCTAGCTTTCCCCACCCCTTCCTCAGCTCTCACTGGTCCCTATGTGGGCCCACTGACCGCTGGGCTAAAGACCTGGGACTTCTGCCAGGGGTTTCCCACCCAACCCATGCTGCCTCCTCGAGGCCCTCTCACCAGGACTAATCCCTGTGTACCGTTAAACCCAGAAAACACAGACACTGGGCCATTTTAGAGGACGTTGTCTATGTAAGGATATGATCCTTACACTCCTCATAGAAGGTCACATCTCATCTTGAGATCAGCATGTGTAACTTGAATTTTCACAAGTTACACATGCAATGGCATCAATGCATGATTTCCGTGCACAGAACTCAAGTTGGGATCAAGCCCAGAAGCAATGTTGTTAAAGCCAGAGTGAGTGTGTTGGGGTCATAGCTGTTGGACCTCTTATCGCTCTCTGAGCTGCCGAGGAAAGTCCCTCATTTTCAGGAATGTCTGCCGTTCGTTTGCCAACCACACACAGAGATTGATCTAGAGATAGATTGCTTAGATTGTAGCTTCCACTATCTACATATCTCACCATCTACTATGAAGGAAAAGAAACCAAGAGAAAGTGTGGTAAACTACACCACAATAGAACATCTCCTCTGATACCAGAACACTCTGCTCTGACATCCCACCCTTGGAGGACCATAGAACAGTAATTGAGCTGAACCATCAAACATGGTCTTTTCTGTCTGTCTTCTCTCCAGTACCGAGTGTGGCTGCGGGCCAGTTTCCGCCCCAGTCCCTTTAAGGACCAGGAGCAGGTGGGAGCGCTGCTGAACCAGTACATAGAGCAGCAGCAGCAGGAGAACCAGAGGAGAGGAGGGGACCAGGGCTGGATGAACCAGGCCTCCAGTGTCTACCCTCTACCCTACAATGCCTACAACGGCTCTGGGGGCAACAGATGAGCCAAGGGGCCTCGAGTCTCCCTGGTCCCACCAACCTCCAGCTCAGGCCTGCCTGGAGAGTGACACAATGGCCCAGTCCCAAAATCACCCCTAGGCACTTAGATCTGAAAGGATCGGATGGGTGTAAGTAGGGCCAGGGGTTTCTCTTGACCAAGACATTCTCCAGACCCTAGTCCTAAAGCAATATGGGAATAGCTCCACCCTGCCCTCTAATAGACTAGGTGGAATTGTCACCCTATTGCCTGTAACTATTTACTACTTACAGGTCCCAAGTGCATAGGGGTATTTTGGGGGCATTGGCTAACTGACTCTCTCACCACTGCACTACCTCCCATGTCCCTCGTCACCTTCACCACTGAACTGACCTTAGTGCAGCCTGATCAGGAGCTCTGATGCTCACTGAAGCCTTAGTCCAAACACCTCCACACCTCAACACCTTGACCTTACAGCCACATACTACCATGAGGCTTCACCTGTCCTATAACCTCAACTCATCTCTAAACCCAACGGATCAACTTTTAAGGCCAAACAGATAAAGAATTGTAGGACTAGCAGTTTTTTTTTTTCGTAATCATCTGCCTAAGACCTATAACTAGGACCTGGTTAGGTCACATGATCAGGAAAAAGTCCTTCACCTAACATTACATTATAATAAATTATTATTAATATGTTTATCAATATGTTATTACATGGTACCATGATTAGCTGGTTAGATGGAAGATCTGATTGGTGTTGAGGGTTGAATGGACATATGAATGAACATAAGATGCTCTCCGCCCTAATTTAAACTGATCCAGCTACTGTATAGCTGCATGTGATAAAGCTTTAAATAACAGCAGCTTTACCATAGAAAATGAATGCCTCGTTCCAGCTAGTAAAATGAAGGATCATTACAGCCCAAAGTCATAATATGGGGTCTTCCTAAAATCTACCGTAAATCTTCTTTGGAAATGTGCTTATCAATTTATCATAAGTTATAAATATCATTTTAGTTTTAGGGAATTTTTAAGATCTTTGTTAAATGTTTAGTGGTACAAATTCTGTTGTATCTGCTTTATTAATATTCAAATGTACACTTTCATTGTTTGCCCAAAAATATATGCTAATAAATACTATTATGAAGCCAAAGCAGCATATTGAGACTGAAACAACCTTACAGCAATTTTATAAGGCTGGCTACAAACCAAAGTAGTTATGATTTGATAATGTACAACATGTACATGTGTGTGTGTGCGAGAGATAGAGAGATCTTGTGCTTGAAAGTGTATGGTACTGGACCAAGAGGCTCTGCAACAGCTTCTATCCCCATGCCATAATACTGCTAAATAGCCACAAGACTACTTCATAATCCAGGTAACCACTAATTAACTATGCACACTGACCCTGACTCTATGCACACTCACAAGACTATATATACACACACAAACACACACACACACTACACTGTCACTCTCACACACAACCCTCACACACACACACACTACACTGTCACTCTCACACACAACCCTCACACGCGCACACACACACACACGCATACACTTCTACACATCATATGCTGCTGCTACTATGTTGTTTATGTTCTTATTATCTATGATGATGTCTAGTCACTTTACCCTGCCTTCATGTACAGTGCATATTGAAAGTCTACACCCCCTTGAACTTTTTTCACACTTGGTTGTGTCAGTGCTTAAGAGCTGTTTGGGAAACGCTGATTTTTAATCGCTTTGGTACTAGTTTCGCAAGTATGTGATAAAATTTCACAACCCTTAGTACAAAACTCAAAACATATCCTCAAAAATGCTGTTTTTTAAAACATTAAGAGGTCAAAGACCTGGGCATGGGCCCCATCAGGGAACTGTTGTCTAATGAAGCCCGGGCCATCGTCATTGACCATGTGGCAAACAGAGGCCTTACCATGGCAGAGGCTGCCAAATTAGTTCACCCCAATCTGAAAAGATCAACTGTCAATTTGGTAATGAGAACATTTCGCCAAGAAAACCGGTAAGTCTGCAGGATATGCACAATGCTTTGTCATTAAATTTACAGTAAATGACGTTGTAATGCAATGTAATTACAGTATTCTTACAGTATGATCTATTGACAGTATACTCTGTTCTACAGTCAGACTTGACAGAAGACCCCATGGTGGTGGCCGTGTGCTGACCGACCAGCAGGAGTGGGCAGTGGTGGAAATGGTGAGGGCCAGGAATGACATACGACTGTCTGAAATAAAGCAGGCCATTGAGGAAAACGATGACATCATGTCACGAGAATTTTCAATCCCGATGATGATAACAATCACTATAGCTTTGACCAATTTCCCCTAAATTGTAAAGCTAGGATTAATAAGAATTAGGCATTCTGCAAAAGGTTTGTTGTAGTTTATTCATGAGAGCTCTAAAGTCAATCAGAATTTGAACAGTCTTTATAACCCCCTCTACGCGCACACACACACACACACAGGTTTATCACTTTTCTACCAGCCTTGGCAGTTTCTCTCCGTTCTCTCCTCCCTAGATTAGAGACGCATTGGAAGTGATAAACAACAGGCCCTCCTGTTGTCAGCTTTTTCAGAGTTATCATGTGTATTCTACCAGCCTCTGTTTTCTCCCTCTTACACATACACACATACATTATTAGAATTATAGTATTATATGTTTCAAGATTGAATTCTTTAGTCATTACTTTAAACATATAAATTCCTTTATCACTTCCCCATGAGCGTGACACCCTCCTGGCCATGGATGAGGCATGTTACGACATCAATGCAGACCAAATGTCAAGCTTGGATTCGCCATGCGAAAAGATTTTTCCCGTGGTGCATGAACAATGAGGACATTCACTGTGATGTGGATGGGAATTTATGGCCAAACACTCAAGACAGGCTTGACGCAAATTAATGCGTGCTAAACGTCATGTTATATTAGCATTGATTTCATTTGTTTCATTTAATTTATTACATTTTATTTACAGACAGTACACCTATATTGTAATTATATTTTTTGTTGTTGCATGAATGGTTGTAGAGGATGGTTGTATTGGATGTCTTCATTGATCACACCTTTTCTGTACATTGCTCTGTTAATTTGACCTTCTATCCTGATCAGTCCCTGACGATAAAAAACATCCCCATAACATGATGCTGCCACCACCATGCTTCACATTAGGGATAGTGTACTTTGGCTGATGTGTTGAGTTTGCGCCAAACGTAACGCTTTACATTTAGGCCAAATAGTTTCATTTTAGTTTTGTCAGACCACAAATATTTTGGCCACACGGTTACAGAATCTCCCAAGTGTTTTTTTATATACTTCAAATGGGATTCAAGGTGGGCTTTCTTGAGTAATGGCTTCCTTCTTGCCACCCTACCACACATGCCAGATTTGTGGAGTGCTTGGGATATTGTTGTCACATGCACACTTTGACCAGTCTTGGCTATCAAATCTCTGAAACTGGAAACACATATTCCCCTCACTAGCTTTTATGCACCTGCTGTCAGAGCACCTGTACATAGCCCATCTATAATTTAGCCCAAACAACTACCTCTCCCCCTACTGTATTTATTTATGTATTTTGCTCCTTTGCACCCCCATTATTTCTATCTCTACTTTGCACATTCTTCCACTGCAAATCTACCATTCCAGTGTTTTTTTAATTTTTAATTTTACTTGCTATATTGTATTTACTTCGCCACCATTTGCCTTTACCTCCCTTATCCCACCTCATTTGCTCACATTGTATATAGACTTATTTCTCTACTGTATTATTGACTGTATTTTTGTTTTACTCCATGTGTAACTCTGTGTTGTTGTACCTGTCGAACTACTTTGCTTTATCTTGGCCAGGTCGCAATTGTAAATGAGAACTTGTTCTCAACTTGCCTACCTGGTTAAATAAAGGTGAAATAAAAATCAAAAGCCTGTAGCTCTTTCAAAGTTGCCATTGGACTGTTGGTATCCTCTCTGATTAGTCTCCTACTTGCTCAGTCATCAAGTTTGTAGGGACAGCCTGATCCAGGAACTGTCATGATGGTGCCATACACCTTCCACTTCTTAATAATCGTCTTGTCTATGCTTCAAGGGATATTTTAAGGCATTTTATATATTTTTATACCCATCCCCTGATCTGTGCCTTTCCACAACTTTGTCCCAGAGTTCTTTTGAAAGTGCCCTGGGGCTCATGGTTGAGTGTTTGCTTTGCAATTCACTACCCAACAGACAACAGAGGGAACCTACAACCTCTCCCTCAATGTGACCAGGACAAAGGAGATGATTGTGGACTGAAGGAGGACTGAGCAAATAAAATCAAATGTTATTGGTCACAAACACATGGTTAGCAGATGTTAATGTGAGTGTTGTGAAATGCTTGTGCTACTAGCTCCGACCATGCAGTAATATCTAACAAGTAATCTAACAATTTCACAACAACAAGGAATGAATAAGAATATGTACATATAAATATATGGATGAGCGATGGCTGAACGGCATAGGCAAGATGCAGTAGGTGGTATAGAGTACAGTATATACATACAGTGGGGAGAACAAGTATTTGATACACTGCTGATTTTGCAGGTTTTCCTCCTTACAAAGCATGTAGAGGTCTGTAAATTTTTATCATAGGTACACTTCAACTGTGAGAGACGGAATCTATGTAATTTGCATTTTATTGCATGACATAAGTATTTGATCACCTACCAACCAGTAAGAATTCCAGCTCTCACAGACCTGTTAGTTTTCCTTTAAGGGATTTGAGTCCATATATTGGCAGCAGCCACTCAATGTTAGTGATGGCTGTTTAACAGTCTGATGGCCTTGAAATAGAAGCTGTGTTTCAGTCTCTCGGCCCCAGCTTTGATGCACCTGTACTGACCTCGCTTTCTGGATGATAGCGGGGTGAACAGGCAGTGGCTCGGGTGGTTGTTGTCCTTCTTGATCTTTTTGGCCTTCCTGTGACATCGGGTGGTGTAGGTGTCCTGGAGAGCAGGTAGTTTGCCCCCATTCTCATCGACGGGGCTGTAGTGGAGCAGGTTGAGAGCTTCAAGTTCGTTGGTGTCCACATCACCAACAAATTAACATGGTCCAAGCACAAGACAATCGTGAAGAGGGCATGACAAAACCTATTCCTCCTCAGGAGACTGAAAAGATTTGGCATGGGTCCTCAGATCCTCAAAAGGATCTACAGCTTCACCATCGAGAGCATCGTGACGGGTTGCATCACAGCTTGGTATGGTAACTGCTCGGCCTCCGACCGCAAGGCACTACAGAGGGTAGTGTGTACCGCCCAGTACATCACTGGGGCCAAACCTTCTGCCACCCAGGACCTCTATACTAGGTGTGTCAGAGGAAGGCCCTAAAAATTGTCAAAGAATCCAGCCAACCTAGTCAAAGACTGTTCTCTCTGCTACCACACGGCAAGGGGTACGGGAGCGCCAAGTCTTGGTCCAAGAGGCTTCTAAACAGCTTCTACCCCCAAGCCATAAGACTCCTGAACATCTAATCAAATGGCTACCCAGACTATTTGCATTGCCCTTCTCCTTTTACGCTACTGCTGCTCTCTGTTATCTTTGCATAGTCACTTTAATACCTCTAACTACATGTACATATTACCTCAACTATCTCAAGTAACTCAGCGGTACCCCCTGTATATAGCCTCGCTATTGTTATTTTACTGTTGCTCTTTAATTATTTGTTACTTTTATTTTTACTTGTTGGTTAAGGGCTTGTAAGTAAGCATTTCACTGTTGTGTTCTGCGCATGTGACAAATAAAATTTGATTTGAACTGCTGAATATATCCTGAAATCATGTGAATCACTACAATTTAACACAGATGGAGGCCAATAAACTTAGTGTGTGACTTTGAATTTGATTGGTTACACCTGAGGTAATTCAAGATTGCTATCCTATTAACCAACCAAGCTTTTCAATTAAATGTTTTAAATAGATTTAAATTTAAAAATCCAGAATATTTTTTTCACTTCATAGTTGTGGGTTAGGATGTGTAAATCAATACCATTTTAATTCCAGGCTATGAGGTGAAAATGTTGAATGGGAGTGTAGACTTTCTATATCTACCCCAAATACCTCATACCCTTTGATCTGATACTGGTACTTCCTGTATATATTTTTACATTTGAGGTTTTAGTCATTTAGCAGACACTCTTGTCCATTTTTTTCCTACTGGTCCCTCGTGGGAATCGAACCCCAATCCTGGCGTTGCAAGCGACCTGTTCTACCAACTGAGCCACATGGAACCTATATAAAAGTATGTGAACGCCCCTTCAAATGAGTGGATTCGGCTATTTCAGCCACATCTGTTGCTGGCAGGTGTATACAATCGAGCACACAGCCATGAAATCTCTATAGACAAACATTGGCAGTAGAATGGTCTTACTGAAGAGCTCAGTGACTTTCAATGTGGCACTGTCATAGGATGCCACCTTTCCAACAAGTCAGTTTGTCAAATTTTTGCCCTGCTAGATCTGCCCCGGTCAACTGTAAGAGCTGTTATTGTGATGTGGAAATGTCTAGGAACAGCAAAGGCTCAGCCACGAAGTGGTAGGCCACACAAGCTCACAGAACAGGACCACCGAGTGCTGAAGCGCATAGCGCATAAAAATTGTCTGTCCTCTGTTGTAACACTCACTACTGAGTTCCAAACTGCCTCTGGAAGCAACATCAGCACAATAACTGTTTGTCTGGAGCTTCATGAAATAGGTTTCCATGGCCGAGCAGCAGCACACAAGCCTAAGATCACCATGCGCAATGCCAAGCGTCGGCTGGAGTGATGTAAAGCTTGCTGCCATTGGACTCTGGAGCAGTGGAAACGCATTCTTTGGAGTGATGAATCACGCTTCACCATCTGGCAGTCCAACAGAAGAATCTGGATTTGGCGGATGCCAGGAGATCACTACCTGCCCCAATGCTTAGTGCTAACTGTAAAGTTTGGTGGAGCAGGAATAATGGTCTGGGGCTGTTACTATGGCTCTGACTAGGCACATTAGTTCCAGTGAAGAAAAATCTTAAAATTACAGCAGGTATTTCCAAACTGGGGTACGCAGTCCACTCAATGCCGTCGGGGGTACGCCAAATAAAAACGTGATTCACGTTTTTTTTTAAATCATACAAATAAAAAAAATATTTTAAAAATAATAATAATTCTTCACATTTTCAAACAGTCCATTTCTATTTTCCAATGGGGCTATACAGTTGGGTGAGGTTTTTTTCTCGCCTGTGTAGCCTTGTTTCACTGCCAAAAATTAAATTAAACCATCTGGTGTTCAGCAAAATAACAACACAATGTCAATTACAGGTAGCCTAGCGAAATAATTAACATCCAATCACAATAACTGTTACTCTCTCGCGGGAATTTCACTAATGGTCCGTATGTAGCCAAACGTAGCTGTTGCTCATTCCGTTTGCTCGAAAATTGATAAATGGTTTAAAAAAGTAAGGCCCGCGTCCATAGACCCATACCAGCTCTACTGGTAGTACTGCTACTACTAGGAGTACTACACCTGCACCTGTCGATGACACAAGTTGTTCTGCTTCCACGAGCACATCCAATGCTGGCATCAGTAATTCTACATTTGTTGTTAGCCCAGCTAGCATGGACACTGACTGTTGTGAATCTGATGTACAGTGCCTTGCGAAAGTATTCGGCCCCCTTGAACTTTGCAACCTTTTGCCACATTTCAGGCTTCAAACATAAAGATATAAAACTGTATTTTTTTGTGAAGAATCAACAACAAGTGGGACACAATCATGAAGTGGAACGACATTTATTGGATATTTCAAACTTTTTTAACAAATCAAAAACTGAAAAATTGGGCGTGCAAAATTATTCAGCCCCTTTACTTTCAGTGCAGCAAACTCTCTCCAGAAGTTCAGTGAGGATCTCTGAATGATCCAATGTTGACCTAAATGACTAATGATGATAAATACAATCCACCTGTGTGTAATCAAGTCTCCGTATAAATGCACCTGCACTGTGATAGTCTCAGAGGTCCGTCAAAAGCGCAGAGAGCATCATGAAGAACAAGGAACACACCAGGCAGGTCCGAGATACTGTTGTGAAGAAGTTTAAAGCCGGATTTGGATACAAAAAGATTTCCCAAGCTTTAAACATCCCAAGGAGCACTGTGCAAGCGATAATATTGAAATGGAAGGAGTATCAGACCACTGCAAATCTACCAAGACCTGGCCGTCCCTCTAAACGTTCAGCTCATACAAGGAGAAGACTGATCAGAGATGCAGCCAAGAGGCCCATGATCACTCTGGATGAACTGCAGAGATCTACAGCTGAGGTGGGAGACTCTGTCCATAGGACAACAATCAGTTGTATATAGCACAAACCTGGCCTTTATGGAAGAGTGGCAAGAAGAAAGCCATTTCTTAAAGATATCCATAAAAAGTGTTGTTTAAAGTTTGCCACAAGCCACCTGGGAGACACACCAAACATGTGGAAGAAGGTGCTCTGGTCAGATGAAACCAACATTGAACTTTTTGGCAACAATGCAAAACGTTATGTTTGGCATAAAAGCAACACAGCTCATCTCCCTGAACACACCATCCCCACTGTCAAACATGGTGGTGGCAGCTTCATGGTTTGGGCCTGCTTTTCTTCAGCAGGGACAGGGAAGATGGTTAAAATTGATGGGAAGATGGATGGAGCCAAATACAGGACCATTCTGGAAGAAAACCTGATGGAGTCTGCAAAAGACCTGAGACTAGGACGGAGATTTGTCTTCCAACAAGACAATGATCCAAAATCTACAATGGAATGGTTCAAAAATAAACATATCCATGTGTTAGAATGGCCAAGTCAAAGTCCAGACCTGAATCCAATCGAGAATCTGTGGAAAGAACTGAAAACTGCTGTTCACAAATGCTCTCCATCCAACCTCACTGAGCTCGAGCTGTTTTGCAAGGAGGAATGGGAAAAAATGTCAGTCTCTCGATGTGCAAAACTGATAGAGACATACCCCAAGCGACTTACAGCTGTAATTGCAGCAAAAGGTGGCGCTACAAAGTATTAACTTAAGGGGGCTGAATAATTTTGCAGGCCCAATTTTTCAGTTTTTGATTTGTTAAAAAAGTTTGAAATATCCAATAAATGTCGTTCCACTTCATGATTGTGTCCCACTTGTTGTTGATTCTTCACAAAAAAATACAGTTTTATATCTTTATGTTTGAAGCCTGAAATGTGGCAAAAGGTCGCAAAGTTCAAGGGGGCCGAATACTTTCGCAAGGCACTGTAGCTGAAGTGATACAGTACCCGGGAAAGCACCGGACAACAGACAGGGACGTTGGACCATCGAAGAGGTGCAAATATGATGAGAACTACATTGATTTGGGGTTCACTTATATTGGGAGTAGTGCCTTTCCTCAGCCACAGTGTATTACATGTGCAAAAGTACTATCTCACAACTCAATGAAACCTTCAGACTTTTAGAAACAACACATGCCAATTTGGAAAGAAAGCCACAGGAGTTTTTTGAGTGAGAATTAAGACGACTTTCGAGTAGTAAGGCATGTACACTGCTCAAAAAAATAAAGGGAACACTTAAACAACACAGTGTAACTCCAAGTCAATCACACTTCTGTGAAATCAAACTGTCCACTTAGTAAGCAACACTGATTGACAATAAATTCCACATGCTGTTGTGCAAATGGAATAGACAACAGGTGGAAATAATAGGCAATTAGCAAGACACACCCAATAAAGGAGTGGTTCTGCAGGTGGTGACCACAGACCACTTCTCAGTTCCTATGCTTCCTGGCTGATGTTTTGGTCACTTTTGAATGCTGGCGGTGCTTTCACTCTAGTGGTAGCATGAGACGGAGTCTACAACCCACACAAGTGGCTCAGGTAGTGCAGCTCATCCAGGATGGCATATCAATGCGAGCTGTGGCAAGAAGGTTTGCTGTGTCTGTCAACGTAGTGTCCAGAGCATGGAGGCGCTACCAGGAGAACGGCCAGAACATCAGGAGACGTGGAGGAGGCCGTAGGAGGGCAACAACCCAGCAGCAGGACCGCTACCTCCGCCTTTGTGCAAGGAGGAGCAGGAGGAGCACTGCCAGAGCCCTGCAAAATGACCTCCAGCAGGCCACAAATGTGCATGTGTCTGCTCAAACGGTCAGAAACAGACTCCATGAGGGTGTTATGAGGGCCCAACGTCCACAGGTGGGGGTGGTGCTTACAGCCCAACACCGTGCAGGACGTTTTGCATTTGCCAGAGAACACCAAGATTGGCAAATTCGCCACTGGCGCCCTGTGCACTTCACATATGAAAGCAGGTTCACACTGAGCACATGTGACAGACGTGACAGAGTCTGGAGACGCCGTGGAGAACGTTCTGCTGCCTGCAACATCCTCCAGCATGACCGGTTTGGCGGTGGGTCAGTCATGGTGTGGTGTGGGGTGGCATTTCTTTGGGGGGCTGCACAGCCCTCCATGTGCTCGCCAGAGGTAGCCTGACTGCCATTAGGTACCGAGATGAGATCCTCAGACCCCTTGTGAGACCATATGCTGGTGCGGTTGGCCCTGGGTTCCTCCTAATGCAAGACAATGCTAGACCTCATGTGGCTGGAGTGTGTCAGCAGTTCCTGCAAGAGGAAGGCATTGATGCTATGGACTGGCCTGCCCGTTCCCCAGACCTGAATCCAATTGAGCACATCTGGGACATCATGTCTCGCTCCATCCACCAACGCCACATTGCACCACAGACTGTCCAGGAGTTGGCGGATGCTTTAGTCCAGGTCTGGGAGGAGATCCCTCAGGATACCATCCGCCACCTCATCAGGAGCATGCCCAGGCGTTGTAGGGAGGTCATACAGGCACGTGGAGGCCACACACACTACTGAGCCTCATTTTGACTTGTTTTAAGTACATTACACCAAAGTTGGATCAGCCTGTAGTGTAGTTTTCCAATTTAATTTTGAGTGTGACTCCAAATCCAGACCTCCATGGGTTGATACATTTTATTTCCATTGATCATTTTTGTGTGATTTTGTTGTCAGCACATTCAACTATGTAAAGAAAAAAGTATTTAATAAGAACATTTCATTCAATCAGATCTAGGATGTGTTATTTTAGTGTTCCCTTTCTTATTTTGAGCAGTGTATAAAAGCAACAGATACCATTAATAAGAAGTGGCAAGAAGAGTCTTATGTGGTGAGCTACTGAGTGGCTATGACAGGCAAGCCCCACACTATCGTGGAGGACTTTATTCTCCCTGCTGCCGCAGATATGGCTGGGACAATGCTGGGGAAAAGACCAACAAAACTATACAGGCAATGCCTTCATCAAACAACACTGTTTCACGACGCATCATTAACATGGCAGGAGATGTTTTGAAACAATTACTGCTTCGCATACAAGCAAGTGAATTCTATGCATTACAGCTGGATGAGTCAACAGACGTGGCGGGCCTGGCACAGCTCCTGGTATATGTCCATTACGTTTATGGGGGGGTCAATTAATGAAGACATCCTCTTCTGGAAACCAAGACAACAGGAGAGGATATTTTTTAAGTACTGGACAGCTTTGTGACATCAAATGGACTTTGGTGGTCAAGAGGTGTTGGTATCTGTACCGATGGCGTAAAGCCATGACAGGGAGACATAGTGGAGTGGTAACGTGCATGCAAACAATTGCTCCCGACGCCACTTGGTTACATTGCAGCATACACCGAGGGGCTCTTGCTGCCAAGGGAATGCCTGACAGCTTGAAAGATGTTTTGGACACCACAGTGAAAATGGTTAACTTGGTTAAAGCAAGGCCCCTGAACTCTTGTGTATTTTCTGCACTATGCAATGATATGGGTAGCGACCATGTAACGATTTTACAACATACAGAAGTGCGCTGGTTATCAAGGGGAAAAGTATTGACACTTTTTTAAAATTGAGAGACGAGCTTAACGTTTTCTTTACTGACCATCATTTTCACTTGTCTGACCGCTTGCATGCTGATGAGTTTCTCACACAACTGGCCTATCTGGGTGATGTTTTTTCTCGCCTGAATGATCTGAATCTAGGATTACAGAGACTCTCCTCAACTATATTCAAGGTGCAGGACAAAATTGAGTCTATAATTAAGAAGTTGGAGCTTTTCTAATCTACATTAACAAAGACAACACACAGGTCTTTCCATCATTGTATAAAATGTTGTATGCAAATGAACTCAAGCTTACGGACAATGTCAAATGTGATATAGAGAAACACCTGAGTGAGTTGGGTGTGTAATTACGTAGGTACTTTCCTGAAACGGATGACATAAACAACTGGATTCGTTGTCCCTTTCATGCCCTGCCTCCAGTCCACTTACCAATATCTGAACAAGAGAGACTCATCGAAATTGCAACAAGCGGTTCTGTGAAAATTGAATTTCATCAGAAGCCACTGCCAGATTTCTGAATTGGGCTGCGCTCAGAGTATCCTGCCTTGGCAAATGGCGCTGTTAAGACACTGATGCCCTTTGCAACCATGTACCTACAGTGGGGCAAAAAAGTATTTAGTCAGCCACCAATTGTGCAAGTTGTCCCACTTAAAAAGATGAGAGTGGTCTGTAATTGTCATCATAGGTATACTTCAACTATGACAGACAAAATGAGAAGCAAAAAAATCCAGAAAATCACATTGTAGGATTTTTAATGAATTTATTTGCAAATTATGGTGGAAAATAAGTATTTGGTCACCTACAAACAAGCAAGATTTCTGGCTCTCACAGACCTGTAACTTCTTCTTTAAGAGGCTCCTCTGTCCTCCACTCGTTACCTGTATTAATGGCACCTGTTTGAACTTGTTATCAGTATAAAAGACACCTGTCCACAACCTCAAACAGTCACACTCCAAACTCCACTATGGCCAAGACCAAAGTGCTGTCAAAGGACACCAGAAACAAAATTGTAGACCTGCACCAGGCTGTGAAGACTGAATCTGCAATAGGTAAGCAGCTTGGTTTGAAAAAAATATTATTTGTGTATGTGTTAGGGAAAGACCCAGAGATGGAGGGTTGGTCAGAGACAGGGTGCCTTCGCTGTGCCACCCCAGGCTGGCATGGACACAGTAGTAACAATTAGTGTTCTGTTCCCCTCAGTGAGAAGTCCTTCTCTGACCCAGAGACCATGCCACCCCCAGCTTCCCCAAACAGCCCCCCCCCCCCCCCGTACAGACTCCACCCCTTTCCGTACAGGTGAGGCCAGACCACAACATGGCTCAAATCCTCAAAACTCACCCTGGACATGTGACCTTACCTCCACCACAACTGCTTTTCTTAGTTTCGAAATGATACATACTAAGGCTGTGTGATCACAATACTGAGGATTGGGCACAACAAGTTAACTCTCTCCTCCAGTATTCAGCCCTACAGTACCTGTTGAAACCACTGAACCATTCCTGTGTAGAATAACGTTTTAATATTAGTCAGATGAAATTGGCTATCTGCTGTAGGGCAGGCTATTTTTAGCATATAAACTGAGTGTACAAAACATTAGGAACGCCTTCCTATTATTGACTTGCATCCCCTTTTGCCCTCAGCCTTAATTCGTCGGGGCATGGACTATAAGGTTTCGATAGCGTTCTTCAGGGATGCTGGCCCATGTTGACTCCAATGCTTCCCACAGTTGGTTGGATGTCCTCTGGGTGGTGAACCATTCTTTTTTTGTAAGATTTTATAAACAATACAAAACATAACACATAAATGACAACATCATACAAACATGAACTACATCCCACCTGGCCAGACCCACTAGCACACACCCCCATCTCCAGTGCCCGAATCACTTTCAACATGGCCTGAAACTGCACCATTTCCCCCCCTCCGTAGCCCACACACTTTCAATATTTAAATAATATATCATTACATTTTTCCATTGTGTTAATGATGGCGGATTGATTGATTTCCAAGTTTTCTGTATCCGTTTTTTCAAGATGAGTGATGAGAAGATAATTGTCCCACCCATCGGGTATCTCACTATGCCATGTCTTGAAATATACAGACAGATACAAATTGTTTACATTGTAACAGCCAACTTTCTAGCTCCGTCCACAAAGCATGGATGATTGAGTCATTATTAGTTTTACACTTAAGACACGATTCTGCCATTGTAATGTAGAATTTGTGAATTTTGTCTCTTGTATAATAAATTCTATACATCATCTTAAACTGGATTAAGCATACATTTTTGTTAGCTGTAATTTCATGAGTTATGCTCCAACTTTCCTTCCATTTTATGCCAACATCAGTTTTTTAAAGTCTTGGTTTCAATAGTTTATATTTTTTTCTAAGAGATTGCTAGTTGGATTTGCTCTCTAGGTTTTGTATATCTTCCCGATCATATGAACATCCTTTATCTGACTCAAAGATTCCCTCAAGGTTGCTCTGATGCCCAAAAGTTTTCAAATATACATTTTGTGATATCTCACTTTTAAGTTGCATGGATTTTTTATTCTGTCATGGAAATAAATGTATTTCCTGTTACCAAGTCAATTCCGGTTTCAATGCCTTTAGTTTTCCATGTTGACCAATTTATCTGTGAATTCTGAAAAGAATTGTTCAAAAGGTTGTGTTTTTAAGAAGTGATATTGGTACTTCAAGAATGCGTTTAATTTTCTTCCATGTTCTGATAGTATTCATAGCTTTATCCTTTGAAAATAGACATGTGAAAAGATTCTGGGGATGAGCATGCACATCTTCAGTATGTACCCATTTTTCCTCATTACCAAGTCTGGAAGATTAAAACCAACTTCAGATTTAGGAAGATGTAAAACTTTCCTTTTTATTCTATGCATTTTATTTTCTCCAAAAAAGTCTGTTATGACTGAGTACACTTTTTTAAAGACTGTCTTCGGTTAAATAAATACAAAAACTTTGTCAGCCATGACATTCTAAAGTGGTTTATTCTACCTGCAAGATTTATGGGAAGACAATTGAATTTAATTAGATCTGCTTTCATATTGTTGAGTAATGGAATAAATGTATCTGTATATATTTGTAGTTTGTTGTCACTTAAGTATCCTAAGTATTTTATCTTTTTTGTGGTCCACTTAAAGTATTGCTGTATATTGTGAGTATTTAAAAAAAAAAATCCTATTTCCATTATTTTGTTTTTTTCCGTGTTAAAATTATATCCTGAGATTTTCAAATATTCTGTAAATATTTTTTAGCAAAGGGGGCATTGAGTTTTCAATATTGGTCAGGTACAGTTGAAGTCGGAAGTTTACATACACCTTAGCCAAATGCATTTAAACTCAGTTTTTCACAATTCCTGACATTTAATCCAAGTAAAAATTCCCTGTCTTAGGTCAGTTAGGATCACCACTTTATTTTAAGAATGTGAAATGTCAGAATAATAGTAGAGAGAATGATTTATTTCAGCTTTTATTTATTTCATCACATTCCCATTGGGTCAGAAGTTTACATACACTCAATTAGTATTTGGTAGCATTGCCTTTAAATTATTTAATAACTTGGGTCAAACATTTCGGGTAGCCTTCCACAAGCTTCCCACAATAAGTTGGGTGAATTTTGGCCCATTCCTCCTGACAGAGCTGGTGTAACTGAGTCAGGTTTGTAGGCTTCGTTGCTCGCACACTCTTTTTCAGTTGTGCCAACACATTTTCTATAGGATTGAGGTCAGGGCTTTGTGATGGCCACTCCAATACCTTGACTTTGTTGTCCTTAAGCCATTTGCCACAACTTTGGAAGTATGCATGGGGTCATTGTCCATTTGGAAGACCCATTTGCGACCAAGCTTTAACTTCCTGACTGATGTCTTGAGATGTTGCTTCAATAAATCCACATAATTTTCCTGCCTCATGATGCCATTTAGTTTGGGAAGTGCACCAGTTCCTCCTACAGCAAAGCACCCCCACAACATGATGCTGCCATTCCTGTGCTTCACGGTTGGGATGGTGTTCTTCGGCTTGCAAGCCTCCCCTTTTCCCCCCAAACATAACGATGGTCATTATGGCCAAACAGTTCTATTTTTGATTCACCAGACCAGAGGACATTTCTCCAAAAAGTATGATTTTTGTCCCCATATGCAGTTGTAAACCGTAGTCTGGCTTTCTTATGCCGGTTTTGGAGCAGTGGCTTCTTCCTTGCTGAGCGGCCTTTCAGGTTATGTTGATATAGGACTCATTTTACTGTGGATATAGATACTTTTCTACCTGTTTCCTCTGCTGTTGTTCTGGGATTGATTTGCACTTTTCACACCAAAGCACATTTATCTCTAGGAGACAGAACGCGTCTCCTTCCTGAGCAGTATGACAGCTGCGTGGTCCTATGGTGTTTATACATGCATAATATTGTTTGTACAGATGAACGTGGTACCTTCAGGCGTTTGGAAATTGCTCCCAAAGATGAACCAGACTTGTGGAGGTCTACAATTTTTTTTCTGAGGTCTTGGCTGATTTATTTTAATTGTCCCATGATGTCAAGCAAAGAGGCACTGAGTTTTTATTTATTTTACCTTTATTTAACTAGGCAAGTCAGTTAAGAACAAATTCTTATTTTCAATGACGGCCTAGGAACAGTGGGTTAACTGCCTGTTCAGGGGCAGAACGACAGATTTGTACCTTGTCAGCTCGGGGTTCCGGTCCAACGCTCTAACCACTAGGCTACCCTGCCGCCCGAGTTTGAAGGTAGGCCATGAAAAACATCCACAGGTACACCTTCAATTGACTCAAACGATGTCAATTAGCCTATCAGAAAAATTACTTGTGTCATGCACAAAGTAGATGTTCTAACCGACTGGCCAAAACTATAGTTTGTTAACAAGAAATTTGTTGAAAAGCTAGTTTTAATGACTCCAGCCTAAGTGTATGTAAACTTCCGACTGCAACTGTATATCAAGAGATCATCTGTCAATAAGATTAGTTTATATTCATGTTTACCAATACTGACACCTGTTACGTTGAATAGAATTCTATGGGAAAGCCATCCATTCCTGGTGTTTTTCTCCATGTGAATGTTTTAACCGTATCTAATATTTCTTCTTGGGTGATCTGTTTTTAGGGATTATTTTTTGTCTTGCTTCAGAGTTGTTGAGTCTAAGAAGGCTATAGTATCAGTTCAACTGTTGTTTAATTCTGATTTATATACATTTTCGTATAGAAGCTTTTAAAATTGAAATGAATCGTGGTGGACCATTTTTGATACACACACAGGAAACTGTTGAGTGTGAAAAACCCATCAGCGTTGCAGTTCTTGACACACTCAAACCAGTGTAACTGGCAGCTACTACCATACCCAATTCAAAGGCACTTAAATATTTTGTCTTGCCCATTCACCCTCTGAATGGCACACATACACATTCATGTCTCAATTGTCTCAAAGCTTAAACATCTTCTTCAACCTGTCTTCTCCCCTTCATCTATACTGATTGAAGTGGATTTAACAGGTGACATCATTAATAGGTCATATCTTTCACTTAGATTCACCTGGTCAGTAAATGTCATGGAAAGAGCAGGTGTTCTAAATGTTTTGTACAATCAGTGTATAGTCCTTTCAGTATGAGGCCTATGAATAAGCATGTTGGCATTAGAAACGTTGTATTTTTTGGGGACACTCTTATTCTCACGAAATAAAAACTAACATGGTAACATGATAAACACTTTATAATTGCATCTATTTCAGCATAGATATCAGTCAACCATAGCCGACCTGAAAGTTACCCTGCCGACACCTACATTATGTTTGAATGTAGCCTAAACTGTTGTAGAACCTGCACAAGTGGGGGTTTTAGTAACGAAGGAACAATACCTGTTGGGCCAACCTTTACAGTAAAATTTATTTTATCACGCTGTGAAATCCCCTTTGTCCTTTACTAATTATTATCCAGGATTGTTCAATACCCCGCCGTCTGTAGCCAACTGTGGCATAGACCCTACGATATCTCCTGTCAGATGATTTCTTGTAAATGACACTGCGTCGAAGAACAAGACTTCCGGATTGGGTTGTCTATAAGTATTTCCCAAACCTTATTGGATACAAATGAAAGGCATCCGTCCAATCAGCTTGCAGTCAATGCTTCATTCACCTGAAAGAAGATATTAAACTGTTATACGAGTAAAGACTTATTCTATTGACGCTGAGACATCGACTTGGTATTAAGGTTTAACAGTAGTCTTCAATAAGCTATTTGAAGGATATCTAAAATACTTATCAATACCAAAATAAAAGGTAAGATTTAGTTGTCTTTGTTTAAACTCTTCAAGCGTGTTCCCTTTTCTACCTATATAAAACGTAGGCTATTAGAAAATGATAGTTGTTTTGAAATAATAAACCATTACTATCTTGTTTTACTTTGTGCTCTCTCTCCCCTCCCTCTATATCTGCCTCGCTCTCTCTTAAAACAAGTTCCTAATTATCACAAACCAGCATAAAATTAAAACAAACGTTCAGCCCATACAGTGACATGTATTGTGAATGTTTATGACAGATGTCAGTAAACCCGGGCGGTCGGAGGCTGAAACAGTGGCTAGTTGAGCAGATCCAGAGCGGCCAGTACCCGGGGCTGGTCTGGGAGGACGACAGCCGCATTATGTTCCGTATCCCCTGGAAACATGCCGGGAAGCAGGATTACAACCAGGAGGTAGACGCTTCTATCTTCAAGGTAGGTTCATTGACACACATTTCAAACGAGGAATGTGTTGATAGCGGTTGATTTGAGAGCATATTTAGATCACCGATATGTGTAGCCTTTCGCACGACTTTTGGAGAGGCACATTTAACACACTTTTTTTCCGCGCCTACAAATAGAGCAGGTGTGAATTACGTTTTGTTGGTTTAACTTAAACATTCTCACCACCTGTAACGCACATATAGGTTACACATTAATTGCAGAGTATGATGACATAGATGACAATACCTTGATCTATGAGTCATGGGGCTCTATTTTAACAAACCTAACACAATGCTAAATCTAAGTGCTGGCAGTATCTCTTGTTCTGGGGGTGTGTCAGAAATATTTTTGCTGTTCTCACAGCCAGAATTATAAGCACAATAGCTGGCAGGGGCACGAAAGGGCTGGATTTTGAGGAATTAACAAGTTCTGGTGTGACAAGGGCTTGTAGGTGTGACAAGGGCTCAACACATTCCATGGCTTAATGCATGCATTTGTCTCAAGTTCTGTAGGTTATTGATGATCTTTGCATTGCCATCTACTCCAATTCCTGCTGGTCCATTGTGGATTGATACTACAGCTTATTAAATAGCATAGGCTACAGTAATGAGTAATAGCAACAGTAAAAAAAAGAGTTAGCTCAATAGCCTATGTTTGCAATGTTGTCAGTCAACAGTGTTGTAATTGGCTTCAGGTAAATTGCTGAACCTGGCGTTATGGCTGGAAAATGTGTGTACCAGTTTTGACATGATGAAATTGCAAACTATTCTGCATTTGACACTTGCGCCTCCTTGGAGCCAGCTAAAATAGAGCCCATGGTCATAAGACAAGCAAAGAAAAATGACATTGAAAATCTAATATCTGTGTGTAATTATATGTAATTCTAACTTAACAGTTAACAAATCATTTAAACCAGAACCTGTCCAGTATCATGTCATTACAATTCAACCTTTTGTTTCATTTATCCTACCTGTATTTATCATGTGATTAATTGTATTCTGCCTATCAAAGTAGTTGAGTTCTAATTACTTCTATGCATGGCTTCATCGTGGACTTTTATCATCTCTATCATTCAGTTCCAGACCTTTTTCAATATAACAAGTTGTTGACAGCACCAGCAGGTATGTGTTAGGTTTTGATGTGTGTTAATATGACTGTCGTTCTAATGTACCTGCTCCCTCCCTGCAGGCCTGGGCGGTGTTTAAGGGGAAGTTTAAGGAGGGGGAGAAGGCTGAGCCTGCTACATGGAAGACCAGGCTGCGGTGTGCCCTCAATAAGAGCCCCGACTTCGAGGAGGTGGGAGACAGGTCCCAGCTGGACATCTCTGAGCCCTACAAGGTGTACCGCATTGTCCCCGAGGAGGAGCAGAAGAGTGAGTTCATATTTCACTATGGAGACATTAGAATAATGAACATTATAAACACCTGCATTGAATGGATGTAGAGTCAAATTGCACCAATACAAATTATTTATTAAAAGTCACTAATGTTTCAGCAGCAGGACGTTGCCTTGATCAGAGTTGAAAACATAGACACCTGGACAAAGACAGCTTGCTGCTGAGACTTGATTTACATTTGACCATCAGCCTTTTCCGTAGTAAATAGAAAGAATAGCTGTGATAATAAGACTAACAACCATGCTGTCCCCTCTGCTCCAGCAGGTAAAAGTGCAGCAGCAGCTTTGACATCTAGCCCTGGTGACAGTACTGACATGGACTGCAGCTCTGCACACCTGGAGGAGCTCATCAAAGAGGTGAAGCAGGTATGCTTTTCTTTTTTCCATCCATTTCTGCCCTTCCTCTCTCTGTCAATATTTCTCACTGACTTCACTCACTCTGTTTTTCTGTTTTCTTGTTTTAATGTCTGTCAAGTGTTCCCTACTTTTCTGTCTCTCTATCTTCCACTACCAACTATATTACCTCTTCTGTTTCTAAAGCAGCTTTTATATGTGTGGTTGTTGATGTATGGTTATTAGAGACTAATTGCATGGTGTGTCATTCCATTAACAGTCTTCTAGTGATGAGTACCTTGGCATCATCAAGAGGAGCCACTCTCCCCAGGAGGATGGCTGTAGGATGCAGCCCAGTCCAGAGTACTGGTCCCAGGGCAGTGTCAGTGGTAAGGGTCCTTCTCCACTCAGTCAATGGTTATTTTCTTTAGCAGTGTCATCCAATCTAGTGGAGTATCGCCAACATGCAGTGGTGTCATGTCCATTTAAACACTTTCATACAGTGAAGACTGGAACAAATGTCAATTATCGGATCTATTTAATTAGAGTTAGCAAATGCCTATACATCATATTGTCCTTGTTAAAAGTATCTGTCTAGCTGTTTTCCATGAGGACATTTTGTAGAGAAACTTGCATGTTTATGTCTCCTGTATCAAAGTGGGCATTATTGTGGTATGTTCTATGAGGCTACAGCATGAGGCTACAGTTCCTCCTTTGTGAGAGTTGAGATTTATTCGTTTAAAAATAACTGCGTATCTATAGCGACGCAAAACTGCGACTTTACCTTGCAGTTATGGCTTCTAGCACAAGCTTGTTTACATGATTCTAGAGGGGGAAGAATTTGCTAATTTCCTTTAGCACTTTGCTGACTAAGGTGTTTTTTTCTTGGTCACGCCGCCTGTGAGTCTGTTGTGCTTGACGGGCTGTATTTTTTGATGAAATGACAAATCATGACATGATAGAGGGGTCAGATGTTTTTCACGGTCACTCAAGATCATTGCATCTTAACGAGCATCCTGCATATGTAAGAGGAAGGCAATATTTGAATTTCATAATTGAAAAAATCTATACCACAAAGTCAGTTATCTTTTTATTTTTATTTCCCTGCAGTCTTCCCGGGGCATCAAGATCCCTCGCCGATGGGTTCTTTCAATGCCGGTATGTTTCCTCAGTATTTCTAAATACAGATGTATTTATTTGCATTCCTCTGCGAGACTTAATAGAAGACAATGCGGTGGCTTACTCAACACTTTCCTCCCTCTGTTTCCAGCCTTCTCCCAGATGATCATTAACTTCTTCTATGGTGGGAAGCTGATGGACAGCGTGGTAACATCTCATGCTGATGGCTGTCGTATCTCTCCGGGTCAGCCTCCCTTGGTCCAGCACAGGTCCCCCTACGGTCTCCCAGACAGCCTGCAGAACGTCTGTTTCCCTCCCGCTGAACTCATCGAGGTTGAGCGCCAACGCCATGTCACTCGCAAGCTCCTGGGCCACCTGGAGAGGGGTGTGCTGGTCCGTGCCAACCGCGAGGGCATCTTCATCAAGAGGCTGTGCCAGAGCCGTGTGTTCTGGAGCGGGCAGGGGGGATTGGGCCCCCACTACAGCCCTGGGGGGCCCTGCAAACTGGAGAGAGATGCTGTGGTCAAGATTTTTGACACCGGAAGGTTCTTCCAAGGTGAGGAGGAAGGAACTCATGTTGTTTTTGTTGTTGATTTAGGATGTTGTGCTCTGAAGAGGACAGGAATACATATACTCTTGACTGATATATACTCTTTGGAGTACATACCTTCACTCATCAGTGTGCAGTCATGATGAAGCATTCTCTGTCTGTGTAATAAGTTATTTTCTGTCTGCTTTGTTTGTCCCAGCTCTCCAGCTGTACCAGGAGGGCCAGATTCCCGCCCCTGACCCCATGGTGACCCTGTGTTTCGGGGAGGAGCTTCATGACCTCAGCACAGCCAAGACCAAACTTATCATCGTCCAGGTAACAGAGGTTATATCCCCTGGATCACTGAAACATGTGGTATCCCCCCAGCACAGTCCCAGAATGTGTTTGAGTAAATAGAGGTAACTTTAGTCTTCAAGGTGATTTGGTCAAAAGGGCACCACTACACTCTTAGAAAAAAAAGGTTCCAAAGGTGTTCTTCGGGCTGTCCCCAAGCCTTTTTGCTTCCAGGTAGAACCCTTTTGGACTCCATGTAGAATCCTCTAGAAAAAGGTTCTACAGGGAACCTAAAAGGGTTCTACCTGGAACCAAAAGTGTTCTACCTGGAACCAAAAGTGTTCTACCTGCAACTAAAAAGGGTTATTCAAAGGGTTCTCCTATGGGGACAGTCGAAGAACCCTTTAAGGTTCTAGATAGCACCTTTTTTTAAGAGTGTACCTTAAAAATACAAGCTGAGCTAACAGTTACCTCTCTTCTTCTCTCCCTGTCTGGTTGTGTTCAGATCACTCCAGTCTACTGTCAGAAGCTGGCAGACTGAGCTTACAGTTGCCCCTCTCCTTCTCTCCCTCTCCGCTCCTCTTCTTCTTTCTCTGTCTGTGTTCGGCTACAGGTCACTCCAGTGAACTGCCAGCAGCTGTTGGATGCAGTGAGCATGCGTCGTTCCCAGTACAGCAGTCCTAACCTGGAGATCCAGTCAGACGAGCTGCATGCCGGGGAGCAGATGGCCCGGATCTACCAGGACCTGTGTAGCTACACCGCCCCCCAGAGGGCAGCCTGCTACAGGGACAACATGCCCATCACCGCCTGAACAGAGCACCTTCCTTCACTCCCCCTCATTGATATAACAAGAAAGGACTGACATGACATATGGTGAAATGCGTCACTAACATACACTTCAGCCTCTCACACCTTTTAGCCCTCGCTTACAGCAATGCTTTTCAATTCTTCAGAGCCAATGAGCGAGGGCATACTTTGATGATTGGAGAAAGAGATGGGATAGGGGACAAAGCCAATACTTGCAAGGTGTGAACTGATAGGACCCAAAGCTATGCAGCTTGGGTGTTACAGAGACACTGTGTGTCAAGAAAGGGAAGTATTATACAACCGTATTACAAATGGTGCTGTAAATGTATTAAAGGGTTTATTCATCAAATATACCACCCCAGTAAGTATACCACATGTTTCCCATCCAGGAGAAAAATAGTTCAAATGTAATACAATTCAAAATATAGTAGTTGGAACTATTCTGTCTTGTAAACCTACTATCATCAAGCTTATCACTGTTCATTTTTAAACAACATGTGGTTAATTTACTACAGCAGTAAAGTTGATTGAATAAACCCTGAAGTGTCGAACGTTATATTAGAATTTGTGTGTCTATCGATTGACTAGCTTTTGTGTGATTTCTTTGTCAGATTTCTCACTTGCTTTTAATATATTTTTTTTTATGATGGAAAATGTGATTGATATTCAATCCAATACGCCATACAAGTCATCATATCAGAGTACATTTAAACATGGACAATAAAGGGACAGCACAACTAAAAGGAAGGCAGGACATTTAGGTACCAGTACACCAGATTACCTATTTTCTTTATGTGTAGAACGTCCTTATCCTTTAAATTTGTTCTATTTGTACTGTAGAAACACATTTTTCTTATACTGTATGAGAGATTTTAACAGCAACATGATTGCTTGGATTGTATTTGATATAGATAGGTTTTACTATCCTATTCTGTCTACTGTTTTACTCTCTTTGAATTCATTTTTCAAATTTAAAAAAAAAATGATCAAACTTTTCAGTGAATCTCTTCATTTGGCTAGCATTTTATTTATGAGCTGTTATACTGCAATATCTATGAAGTCACATACTGAACATATCTTTGATTGATACTTTGATGATGGCTTGAAAACCACAGCTAAAACTATTCAGCACACCATAGGCCAGAATAAATGGTAAAATTACATATGTTTTCTGTGTGTGTGTATTTCATTGAATACTTTCAAAGCTGCAGCCAGCCTAAAAAGCGTCTTCCAGAGAAGTGTACCCATACTAGCCACCACCGACTGTTACATGGCAGTAGCGCTGCTTGTCACAACAGTATATAAGGAACTCCTTCACATGCATCCCACAAGTGAACTTACATCCCACAAGTGAAATCACGGGTGTCTGAGTGAGTGAATGAGTATATTAGTGATGGAACAACAGCTAACATTTTCTATTGTTGGACAGAAACCATAGAGAGGACGGACCTTAGAGGTTACTGTAGAGGAGGGAAACTAGTGTCTAGGACATCCCCAGTGAGTAAGACATGGCTGATGGAGAGAAAGGAGGATGAGAACAGAAGAAGAGAGACAAAGGTCATTGTGATCTCCCCACTCCCTCTGTGGGGGATTTCCTTATTTGTTCTTATTTCTAACTTCTAGAGAATGGGCTACTCTCCCATCTCCATTCATGAGAAACTACTCAAGTACAAAAGAACAACCTACACAAAACGCAAACATGCCCCCCCCCCCCCCCCCCACTCTCAGTTCCACTTCACACCCACACAGATATTAGAGTTCTCAGGTCATTCAGCACTTAATTATTTGGAATTCAGCAACAAAACATTGCTAACATGCCATACACATACTTGCACACTCTCATCACAAACAGTCTAGGTAATCTATGTCACTTGACTTGTGCCTGATTCACACTACAGGGATGACCAGAACCGTATTCGCTCGGATACATTTGTGCGTGTGCATGTGCGCGTGTGGTCCACAGACATGTAGAGGTGTTACATGTCTGTCAGAACCCCTCCACAGGGTTTCAACGAGCAGGAACTGACTGCAAGCCATCAGAAACTGTCAACGGAAACCAAGTCTACCCCCCAAATAAGATCTCTCTGAGACTAGGCTAATTTAACCCCCTGTGTCTCTAATATTCAGAAGAATAGAATGGGCCTATTGACTCTACTTATGTGATCTGACCAGGACAATAATAACTAGAGCCTAGACTTCCTGGTCAGATCAAGCGGTCAGGAAAAACTGCTGTCCCTAGTTATAATGAGAAAAGTTGGTTATGGGGGGATAGAGTGCGGTTATGCACAAAGCACGAGCCTATGTTTTCTGTCCACAGTTGCAGTATCTGCAGTGTGATGTCTCCTGTGTTGCAACGCTGCCTTGTGGCGTCTGAGGCTTCCCACAATAAATGATCATAAAGAAGCAAGTCTTCCATTTAACATCAGCAGCTGTGGTGGTAGCATACAGACACTACAGTAGTAATGGAATGGAATGTTCTCTACACATGTAAACTCAGCAAAAAAAGAAACATCCTCTCATTGTCAACTGCGTTTGTTTTCAGAAAACGTAACATGTGTAAATATTTGTATGAACATAACAAGATTCAACAACTGAGACATAAACTGAACAAGTTCCACAGACATGTGACTAACAAAAATGGAATAACGTGTCCCTGAACAAAGTAACAGTCAAAATCAAAAGTAACAGTCAGGATGAGCCTGCAGGAAGGGTACCACATGAGGGAGGAGGATGTCTTCCCTGTAACGCACAACATTGAGATTGCCTGCAACCTGCCTTACAACGGGCCTGGGAAACATGGGAAACAGCATGAGAAACAGTGTTTAAACCCTTTACAATGAAGATCTGTAAAGTTATTGGATTTTTACAAATTATCTTTGGAAAACAGGGTCCTGAAAAAGGGACCTTTCTTTTTTTGCTGAGTTTATTATGCCAGATCTAGAGACACTGACATACACTTCAGCCTCTCACGAACTATCTAGAATCATCAAAGAAATGAAAGATTAAATAAAGAGGAATTACTATTCTCCAAAGTATTTCCTTGAAAATCTGCTTTTTCTCTTTTTGGTTTTGTGGCCAGATTTGTTGCTTACTTCTCTGAAAATGTCAAGATGTCTCTGAAATGGACTGTAGAGTCAGCAATGAGCCCCCCCCCCCCCCCCTCTTCCCTCACAATGTTTTGGTCTGTGAATCCCCTCATCCTGTTTCATCATATTCATCATTGACACACAAACACACAGGAAACAAAAATATGTCATTTTTCCTATGTGAGCCAGTCGTATGTAAAAGCAGAACACAAATGTAGCATTTACTGTACTGCTATGTTTTCCATTTATTTAATTTTGATGTGAAACAAGAATTGCGTTCATTCAGTTAACGTAACATCTAGGCTACATATGAGATCGTTTTCCTTTTTTTTTTAAAGAAAGACAACATTTACAAGAAACAATGCATGTGAAGCTGTGGGTAGAGTCATGTCTAGTGGCAAACACGGTTTTCTTCTCCCACTTGTGTTCAATATTATACATGTTTGTATAGTCTTACTATCTGTGTATGTATTTCACTTTCTAAACGGTATTGAGATGTATTTTGAATACTGTATTGTGACTACTGTTATTAAGTTACTGTATCAGTGCTGATGATTGGATGATACTGTATCATGTGAATCCTGGTCTCACGAACCGCAGGGACAAGGTGGAGAAGCAGGTAACAGAAACCCGGGACAGAAGGATGTGGAGAAAGACTGTGTGAATTGCCATAAATAAGGGACATACAGTAAATACAAACCAGATTAAAGATTGACAGTTGTTGTTGATGATGCTTTAGCTGCCCCACCCAAATAGATGTTTTATTTTATTTCTGTATTTAATCTTTATTTAACCAGGTAGGCTAGTTGAGAACAAGTTCTCATTTGCAACTGCGACCTGGCCAAGATAAAGCATAGCAGTGTGAACAGACAACAACACAGAGTTACACATGGAGTAAACAATAAACAATAAACAAGTCAATAACATAGTAGAAAAAGAGTCGGCCCGAGAATTTAACCCTGTGGTACCCCCATAGAGACTGCCAGAGGACCGGACAACATGCCCTCCGATTTGACACACTGACCTCTGTCTGCAAAGTATTTGGTGAACCAGGCAAGGCAGTCATTAGAAAAACCGAGGCTAATGAGTCTGCCGATAAGAATATGGTGATCGACAGAGGCCAGGTCGATGAAGATGGCTGCACAGTACTGTCTTTTATCGATGGCGGTTATGATATCATTTAGTACCTTGAGCATGGCTGCGGTGCACCCGTGACCAGCTCAGAAACTGGATTGCACAGCGGAGAAGGTACGGTGGGATTCGAGATGGTCAGTGATCTGTTTGTTGACTTGGCTTTAAAAGACCTTAGATAGGCAGGGCAGGATGGATATAGGTCTGTAACAGTTTGGGTCCAGGGTGTCTCCCTCTTTGAAGAGGGGGATGACCGCGGCAGCTTTCCAATCCATGGGGATCTCCGATGATACGAAGGAGAGGTTGAACAGGCTGGTAATAGGGGTTGCGACAATGGCGGCGGACAGTGTCAGAAATAGAGGGTCCAGATTGTCAATCCCAGCTGATTTGGATGGGTCCAGGTTTCGCAGCTCTTTCAGAACATCTGCTATCTGGATTTGGGTAAAGGAGAAGCTGGGGAGGTGCGGGCGAGTAGCTGCGGGGGGGCGGAGCTGTTGGCCGAGGTTGGAGTAGCCAGGAGGAAGGCATGGCCAGCCGTTGAGAAATGCTTGTTGAAGTTTTCGATTATCACGGATTTATCGGTGGTGACCATGTTACCTAGCCTCAGTGCAGTGGGTAGCTGGGAGGAGGTGCTCTTGTTCTCCATGGACTTTACAGTGTCCCAGAACTTTTTGGAGTTAGAGCTACAGGATGCAAATTTCTGCTTGAAAAAGCTGGCCTTTGCTTTCCTGACTGACTGTGTGTGTATTGGTTCCTGACTTCCCTGAACAGTTGCATATCGCGGGGACTAGTCAATGCTATTGCAGTCCGCCATAGGATGTTTTTGTGCTGGTCGAGGGCAGTCAGGTCTGGAATGAACCAAGGGCTATATCGATTCTTAGTTCTGCATTTTTTGAACGGAGCATGCTTGTCTAAGATGGTGAGGAAGTTACTTTTAAAGAATGACCAGGCATCCTCAACTGACGGGATGAGGTCAATATCCTTCCAGGATACCCGGGCCAGGTCGATTAGAAAGGCCTGCTTGCAGAAGTGTTTTAGGGAGCGTTTGACAGTGATGAGGGGTAGTCGTTTGACCGCGGACCCGTAGCGGATACAGGCAATGAGGCAGTGATCGCTGAGATCCTGATTGAAGACAGCCGAGGTGTATTTGGAGGGCAAGTTGGTCAGGATAATGTCAATTAGGGTGCCCATGTTTACGGATTTAGGGTTGTACCTGGTGGGTTCCTTGATGATTTGTGTGAGATTGAGGGCATCTAGATTAGATTGTAGGACTGCCGGGGTGTTAAGCATATCCCAGTTTAGGTCACCTAACAGAACAAACTCTGAAGCTAGATGGGGGGCGATCAATTCACAGATGGTGTCCAGGGCACAGCTGGGAGCTGAGGGGGGTCGGTAGCAGGCGGCAACAGTGAGAGACTTATTTCTGGAGAGATTCATTTTAAAATTAGAAGTTCGAACTGTTTGGGCATAGACCTGGAAAGTATGACAGAACTTTGCAGGCTATCTCTACAGTAGATTGCAACTCCTCCCCCTTTGGCAGTTCTATCTTGACGGAAAGTGGGTATGGAAATCTCTGAATTTTTGGTGGCCTTCCTAAGCCAGGATTCAGACACGGCAAGAACATCAGGGTTGGCAGAGTGTGCTTAAGCAGTGAGTAAAACAAACTTAGGGAGGAGGTTTCTGATGTTGACATGCATGAAACCAAGGCTTTTTCGATCACAGAAGTCAACAAATGAGGGTGCCTGGGGACATGCAGGGCCTGGGTTTACCGCCACATCACCCGAGGAACAGAGGAGGAGTAGGATGAGGGTGCGGCTAAAGGCTATCAAAACTGGTCGCCTAGAGCGTTGGGGACAAGGAATAAAAGGAGCAGATTTATGGGCGTGGTAGAATATATTCAGGGCATAATGTGCAGACAGGGGTATGCTGGGGTGTGGGTACAGCGGAGGTAAGCCCAGGCACTGGTTGATGATAAGAGAGGTTGTATCTCTGGACATGCTGGTTATAATGGGTGAGGTCACCGCTTGTGTGGGAGGTGGGACAAAGGAGTAATCAGAGGTGTGAGGAGTGGAACTAGGGGCTCCATTGTAAACTAAAACAATGATAACTAACCTGAACAACAGTATACAAGGCATATTGATATTTGAGAGAGACATACAGCAAGGCATAAAGTAATCGCAGGTCTTGATTGGGAGAGCTTGCTAAAACAACAGGTGAGACAACAACAGCTAGTCAGCTAACACAACAACAGCAGGTGAAATGGCGATGACTAGGCAGAGAGGGTTGGATTAACTACACACAGAGTCTGAGTTCGCGGCTGGGGCCGACAGATAAAAAAATGAATAAACAGAATGGAGTACCATGATCAATGGACAGTCCAGCAGGCATCAGCTATGTAGTCAAGTGATCATAGATGATGACTTAAAGTTCAAAGGTCTTGGTGAGATCTACAGGTGCATTCCCACACAATCTTTTTGCTAAATGGTATTTTCTACTGCTTGTTTCAATGATATCATTGAATGATATCATTTATTCATTTGTTAAGTGATTTTTTGTTTATAAAGCACTGTTTTTGTTTATAAAGCCCTCCTTTATAAACCTTCTCCTACCTCACTTCATTTTTTAACTTACAGACGTACAAGATACCAGACCCAGTCTCAGGGAAGGCTAAATCTGGAGATCCCCTCCATCTCCACTGATTTAGGTAAATCTGAGTTTTAGTTTTTTTGCACATTACTTGTGGAATGATCTCCAAGGCTCTCTGAAGGAGGATGAATTGGTTCCTCTAGGGCATTTTTAGAGAAGAATGATTCTATGATGGTGTTTTGCTTTTGCTTTTTAAAATGTATTTAACCTTTATTTAACTAGGCAAGTCAGTTAAGAACAAATTCTTATTTACAATGACGGCCTAACCCGGCAAAACCCTAACAAAGCTGGGCCAATTGTGCACCGCCCTATGGGACTCCGAATCATGGCCGGTTGTGATACAGCCTGGAATCAAACCAAGGTCTGTAGTGACGCCTCTAGCACTGAGATGCAGTGCCTTAGACGGCTGTGCCACTCGGGAGTATAGTGATGTGTATTGATTTGTATACAAGGCTCATCTGTGAAAGAGAGGTTGGTCTCATCATCACTTCCTGTTACAATAAAGGTTTGAAAAAACATTTGACAAAGTAAATACCAAGTGAGAAGCAGAAGCATAACCAAGACATACACAAAACAACAGAATTCAATATTATGCTAGAACCTGTGATTTCCTAAGAAAAGGATCTTTATTATGCAATCAGAGTGAGTTGGGAGTTTGACTTGTGTCTCTGGGGAGGAGTGGGGTTAGAGACAAGCATGTGTGACACGAGAATAGTCATCAAGAGAGGAACTGGGAGAGCAGCGAGAAAACTGAGGTGTGGAGAGACAGGTGGAAAGGGAACCCACATCCTGGAACCTGGAGGATAGACACAAACACACACACACCCACATGCATGCACACAAACCACAAACACACACACACACATTGGCCAGCAGTCCAGGGTTGTTTCCTCTAATCAGTATCGGTTCACTTATGTCCCTCTGACCCCAAACCCACCACCAAACCCCTCTGGGAGGGGTCCCTGCAAGGCGGGGGAGCCACGAGCGCTGAGGGTCTATGCGCCTTTTATCTCACACCTATCTCTATATTTTATGAATTTTTTAAGTAACACTCCTTTTTCATGTCCACATGTAGCAAGCAATCTACATGGACTAGTAGGTGAGACAGACAGGCAATATAGTTGTCATGCATCTACACTGAACAAAAATAGAAATACAAAATGCAACAATTAAAAATATTTGAATGAAATCAGTCAATGGAAATAAAATCATTAGGTCCTAATCAATGGATTTCAAATGACTAGGAATAAAGATATGCATCTGTTGGTCATTGATACCTTTAAAAAAAGGTAAGGGCATGGATCAGAAAACCAGTCAGTATCTGGTGTGACCACCATTTGTCTCATGCAGCGCAACATCTCCTTCACATAGAGATGATCAGGCTGTTGATTGTGGCCTGTGGAATGTTGTCCCACTCCTCTTCAATGGCTGTGCAAAGTTGCTTGATATTGGCAGAAACTGGAACATGTACAATACCTGTCAAAAGTTTGGACACACCTACTCTTTCAAGGGTTTTTCTCTATTTTTGCTATTTTCTCCATTGTAGAGTAATAGTGAAGTCAAAACTATGAAATAACACATATGGAACCTTGTAGTAACCAAAAAGTGTTATACAGATCCAAATATATTTTAAATATTTTTGACAGCATTGCACACTCTTGGCATTCTCTCAACCAGCTTCACCTGGAATGCTTTTCCAACAGTCTTGAAGTAGTTCCCACATATGCTGAGCACTTGCTGGCTGCTTTTCCTTCACTCTGCTGTCCAACTCATCCCAAACCATCTCAATTCGGTTGAGGTCGGGTGATTGTGGAGGCCAGGTCAACTGATGCAGCACTCCATTAGTCTCTTTCTTGGTCAAATAGCCCTTACACAGCCTGGAGGTGTTTTGGGTCATTGTCCGGTTTTCAAAAACAAATGATAGTCCCATTAAAAGTCCCACATGCAAGTACAGATCCCCGATGCAATGGCATATCGCTGCAGAATTCTGTGGTAGCCATGCTGGTTAAGTGTGCCTTGAATTAAAAATAAATCACAGACAGTGTCACCATCAAAGCACCCCCACACCATCACACCTCCTCCTCCATGCTTCATGGAGAACCACACATGTGGAGATCATCCATTCACCTACTCTGTGTCTCACAAAGACATGGCAGTTGGAACCAAAAATCAGCATTTGCGAGGTCGGGCACTGACGTTGGGCAATTAGGCCTGCCTCGCAGTTGGCATTCCAGTTCATCCTAAAAGTGTTCGATGGGGTTGAGGTCAGGGCTCTGTGCAGGCCAGTTAAGTTCTTCCATACCGATCTCGACAAAGCATTTCTGTATGGACCTCCCTTTGTGCACAGGGGCATTGTCATGCTGAAACAGGAAAGGGCCTTCCACAAACTGTTGCCACAAAGTTGGAAGCACAGAATGGTTTAGAATTTCATTGTATGCTGTAGCGTTAAGATTTCCCTTCACTGGAACTAAGGGGCCTAGGCCGAACCATGAAAAACAGCCCCAAACCATTATTCCTCCTCCCCAAACTGTATAGTTGGCACTATGCATTGGGGCTAGTAGCGTTCTTCTGGTATCCGCCAAACCCAGAATCGTCCGTCGGACTGCCAGATGGTGAAGTGTGATTCTTCACTCCAGATAACGTGTTTCCACTGCTCCAGTGGCGGCGAGTTTACACCACTCCAGCCAATGGTTGGCATTGCGCATGGTGATCTGCTACTGTATAAGCCAGTGGGTCTGGGCCCGTGAGTAACCAGCCTCTACAGGGGGCTGTCCTCATAGGAAGCTTATTAGCAAGATTTTGTGTCAGAAATAATGAGTTAGATAAGACCAGCTGAAGACACATACTGTACATGTGTTGAACATCCTTCAATATGAGTGAGAAATGCATACAGTAGGCTGTCTAAAGGTGTGAATGTTTTTATTTTTTTATTTAACCTTTTTTTAACTGAAGAGCCCTAAAGGTATACAGTACATATAACACACTGTATCCATCTCCTACTAGCTAACATGCACATACAGATCCCAGTTTAAAGTCCATAGAACATAAAATACATAGAGCTCTCACTGTGTAAAGTCAGTTGAGAGTTGCAGCAGTGTGAGGGCATCTGGTGTTCCTGTCCAGAGGAGTGATCTGTGACCTCCTCATCTGGCCTGGCCTGGACAGGAAGAGCATGTGGACCGGAGAGGATCTGACTGAGCAGCATGCAACTTCCCTATAGAAAAGAGGAAGAAGACACAGAGCATTGGAGCCAGAGACAGACAGTGGTCAGGGAGTCAAAGACCCTGGCTGAAGCACATAGATTATACTCATATAGAAAATACTACATATAGAAGTGAAAGGGGAAATTGTGTGTAGGGGAGGTGTCCGTACACATCAAGAGGACATTGCTGAACAGGAATAGTTTGCCATTGAAATATAGACAACTGTTAAATAGTATATTTTTTTTACTTGGTGAGTCCTAGGTTGTCCCTTTGCTCTTCTGTTTTGTATTCGGGTGGAACAAAACTTACAGTGTCAGTAGGGTAATAGGGGGTGGGTGGCGGTTGTGTAGAGTGGGGTGGGGTGTCAGTCCCAAGGGAGAGTATGGGGGCTGCCACAGTGATCTCAGGGTCACAGTACAGGGGATTTCTGCTCCAACCTGGCCGCTCTGACCCAGGCCCTCTCAAACGGCTCAGTGCTCACTGGATTGTGTGTGTGTGTGTCAGGGGACAGGATGTGGTTGGCCAGCTCAAAGACAGGTGACAGTCATAGGGTTCTGATAGGTGAGAGACACAGAAAAGCACCTGAGATGAGAATAGCTGTGTACAGTACCAGTCAAAAGTACCAGTCAAAAGTTTGGACACACCTACTCATTCAAGGGTTTTTCTTTATTTTTACTATTTTTACACTGTAGAATAACAGTGAAGACATAAAAACTATGAAATAACATACGGACTCATGTAATAATCAAAATGGTGTTAAACAAATCAAAATATATTTTATATTTGAGATTCTTCAAAGTAGCCGCCCTTTGCCTCGATGACAGCTTTACACACTCTTGGCATTCTCTCAACCAGCTTCATGAGGTAGTCACCTGGAATGCATTTCAGTTAACAGGTTAATTTGTGGAATTGATTTCCTTCTTTGAGCTAATCAGTTGTGTTCTGAGAAGGTAGGGGTGGCATACAGAAGATAGTCCATATTATGGCAAGAACAGCTCAAATAAGCAAAGAGAAATGACAGTCCATCATTACTTTCAGACATGAGGGTCAGTTAATCAAATCAAATCAAATGTATTTATTTGCCCTTCGTACATCAGCTGATATCTCAAAGTGTTGTACAGAAACCCAGCCTAAAACCCCAAACAGCAAGCAATGCAGGTGTAGAAGCAAGATGGCTAGGAAAAACTCCCTAGAAAGGCCAAAACCTAGGAAGAAACCTAGAGAGGAACCAGGCTATAAGGGGTGGCCAGTCCTCTTCTGGCTGTGCCGGGTGGAGATTATAACAGAACGTGGCCAAGATGTTCAAATGTTCATAAATGACCAGCATGGTGAAATAATAGGTCTGGGACAGGTAGCACGTCCGGTGAGCAGGTCAGGATTCCATAGCCACAGGCAGAACAGTTGAAACTGGAGCAGCAGCACGGCCAGGTGGACTGGGGACAGCAAGGAGTCATCATGCCAGGTAGTCCTGAGGCATGGTCCTACGGCTCAGGTCCTCTGAGAGAGAGAAAGAAAGAGAGAAAGAGAGAATTAGAGAGAGCATACTTAAATTCACACAGGACACCGGATAAGACAGGAGTACTCCAGATAACTGACCCTAGCCCCCCTACACATAAACTACTGCAGCATAAATACTGGAGGCTGAGACAGGAGGGGTCAGGAGACACTGTGGCCCCATCCGATGATACCCCCGGACAGGGCCAAACAGGAAGGATATAACCCCACCCACTTTGCCAAAGCACAGCCCCCACACCACTAGAGGGATATCTTCAACCACCAACTTACCATCCTGCGACTAGGCTGAGTATAGCCCACAAAGATCTCCGCCACGGCACAACCCAAGGGGGGGCGCCAACACAGACAGGAAGATCACATCAGTGACTCAACCCACTCAAGTGATGCACCCCACCTAGGGACGGCATGAAAGAGCACCAGTAAGCCAGTGACTCAGGCCCTGTAATAGGGTTAGAGGCAGAGAATCCCAGTGGAAAGAGGGGAACCGGCCAGGCAGAGACAGCAAGGGCGGTTCGTTGCTCCAGAGCCTTTCCGTTCACCTTCACACTCCTGGGCCAGACTACACTCAATCATATGACCCACTGAAGAGATGAGTCTTCAGTAAAGACTTATAGGTTGAGACCGAGTCTGCGTCTCTCACATGGGTAGGCAGACCATTCCATAAAAATGGAGCTCTACAGGAAAAAGCCCTGCCTCCAGCTGTTTGCTTAGAAATTCTAGGGACAATTAGGAGGCCTGCGTCTTGTGACCGTAGCGTACGTGTAGGTATGAACGGCAGGACGAAATCAGAGAGATAGGTAGGAGCAAGCCGGTATAATGCTTTGTAATTTAGTCAGTTGCAAAAACCATCAAGCGCTATAATGAAACTGGCTCTCATGAGGGCCGCCACAGGAAAGGAAGACTCAGAGTTTCCTCTGCTGTAGAGGATAAGTTCATTAGAGTTACCAGCCTCAGAAATTGCAGCTCAAATAAATGCATCACAGAGTTCAAGAAACAGACACATCTCAACATCAACTGTTCAGCGACTGCGTGAAATCAGGCCTTCATGATTGAATTGCTGCAAAGAAACCACTACTAAAGGACACCAATAACAAGAAGAGACTTGCTTGGGCCACAAAACATGAGCAATGGACATTAGACCAGTGCAAATCTGTCCTTTGGTCTGATGAGTCCTAATTTGAGATTTTTGGTTCCAACCGCCAATTTATTTTAGCTTTATTTAACTTGGCAAGTCAGTTAAGAATTAATTCTTATTTTCACTGACGGACTGGGTTAAAACTGCCGTGGTCAGGGGTAGAATGACAGATTTTTACCTTGTCAGCTCACGGATTTAATTAGGTGAACAGATGATCTCCGCATGTGTGGTTCCCACCGTGAAGCATGGAGGAGGAGGTGTGATGGTGTGGGGGTCTTTTGCTGGTGACACTGTCTGTGATTTTTTTAGAATTCAAGGCACACTTAACCAGCATGGCAACCACAGAATTCTGCAGTGATACGCCATCCCATCTGGTTTGTGCTTAGTGGGACATTCTGTTCTATGACATAATATCAGTCAGTTAACAAGACTAGGAATTATGAAGCCTTTATGTGTTTTTTTATTACATAAATGCTTCAAAATTCACAAAATGAAAATGATCTCATAGAACAAAACGTATGATATCTCTTAAGCCTGTGTTAACCACAGACTTTATTTTCGGCGTTTATCAAAAACCCTTACAAAAACGCCATTAATTTTCCCATAGGTTTTGTCCAACGAACCAGGGCGGAGTTAGTGCCTACAAAAAGAGGCCATTAATATTTCTCTCTATAGAGTAGGTTGTAAATAAACAGTGTTAAGATGTGTAAATCACAAGTGTCTTGGTGACTGAGGTCACAGCTTTGTGAAGGAATTAAAACCTAGTTGGTAACAAGGAGGTGGAAATAACTTAAAAACTTTAGCACATTTAGCACAATTTGAAGAAATCTAAAACATAAAGCAAACATTTATAAGCATAAGTTATGCACATTATACCCCCGAAAACTAATGTTGATGTAGATGTTTTCTTCAAAATGGAATGATCCAACCCTGTCATGTATGATAGAGGAACAACATTTTGGAGGTGAAACCACCACGTCAGACCCCAAATATGTTACCGTGATTACACAACCTCTTACTGAGGAAAAACCGCCTGCCCAGGCCACAGGTGCTGCTGGGATGGATATTAATAAAATTCGGTCTATAACGGTTGGAGTGCAGCTGGAGGAGCATGTGGTCCAACCTCAGCTACAGGGCTACAGGGTTGTCTGTTGACTGGTGTATGCCTGTGTGTAGCCATTTGATTCCCTCTCTGATGTCAACCAGGAACCTGAACATGAGCCACCTATCATGTAAACACATTTGAACAAAGGTTGTACATTTTTCAATGTGTAATATCCTGATGTATTATGAATAAAATGTAAGAATTGGTTGGATAAAATGTGATGTAAACATATCACTTATTAATGGTTGCAAAATATTCTGTTGTAGATGTAAATAAAGGTTGGCTTACACAACATGCCTACCATTTTTATTGTGAAACAAACAAGAAATAAGCACGTAAAACTTGAAAGTCAATACTTTGAGGAGCCACCATTTGTAGCAATAACAGCTGCAAGTCTCTTGGGGTATGTCTCTATAAGCTTGACACATCTAGCAACTGGGATTTTTGTCCATTCTTCAAGACAGAACTGCTCTAGCTCCTTCAAGTTGGATGGGTTCCGCTGGTGTACAGCAATCTTTAAGTCATACCACAGATTCTCAATTGGATTGAAGTCTGGGCTTTGACTAGGCTATTCCAATACATTTAAATATTAAACCACTCGAGTGTTGCTTTAGCAGTATGCTTAGGGTCATTGTCCTGCTGGAAGGTGAACCTCCGTCCCAGTCTCAAATCTCTGGAAGACTGAAACAGGTTTCCCTCAAGAATTACCCTGTATTTAGAGCCATCCATCAATCCTTCAATTCTGACCAGTTTCCCAGTCCCTGCCACATCCCCACAGCATGATGCTGCCACCACCATGCTTCACTGTTTGCGCCAGACATAGTGTTTTCCTTGACGCCAAAAAGCTAAATTGTTGTCTCATCTGACCAGAGTGCCTTCTCCAATATGTTTGAGGAGTCTCCCACATGCCTTTTGGCGAACACCAAACATGTTCGCTTATTTTTTCTTTAAGCAATGGCTTTTTTCTGGCCACTCCTCCGTAAAGCCCAGCTCTGTGGAGTGTACGGCTTAAAGTGGTCCTATGGACAGATACTCCAATCTCCACTGTGGAGCTTTGCAGCTCCTTCAGGATTATCTTTGGTGTCCTTGTTGCCTTTCTGATTAATGCCCTCCTTGCCTGGTCCATGAGTTTTGGTGGGCGGCCCTCTATTGGCAGGTTTGTTGTGGTGCCATATTCTTTCCATTTTTTAATAATGGATTTAATGGTGCTCCGTGGGATGTTCAAAGTTTCTGATATTTTTTTATAACCTAACCCTGATATGTACTTCTCTACAACTTTGTCTCTGACCTGTTTGGAGAGCTCCTTGGTCTTCAAGGTGCTGCTTGCTTGGTGGTGCCCCTTGCTTAGTGGTGTTTCAGACTCTGGGGCCTTTCAGAAAAGGCATATATATACTGAGATCATGTGACAGATCATGTGTCATTGCACACAGGTGGACGTTATTTAACTAATTATGTGACTTCTGAAGGTAATTGGTTGCACCAGATCTTATTTAGGGGCTTCATAACGCCAATGGAGGTGAATACTTTTGCAAGGCACTGTATTTAGTATGAAGGACAATTTTCTGTAATCAACGATCATTATGAGAAATCATAAAAGTTCCCAGGTCCCTTTTTTGTTAAGAATTACAGAAGAACCACACATGATAACAATCTGGAAGGTTTTCATGATAACAAAATCTTGACAGCCACCATTCAGCCCGCCACCCATGAAGAATACCAACGTCATGGTTCACAAACATAACAAATACTGAGCTAAAATAATCTCCCAGTAAACAGATTCTCATCGACAGCCTGGCAGGGTAACATGCAGTCATTTGCATGGTTATAAACAGCAGCCAGGTGAGGGGGGGAAAGTGTATTTCTGTCTTGTCATTTGCATGTAAGTCTAACATGCACCACACTGGGGCTTGAGGGGAAGGTAACGCAGAGCTCACTGAAGCACATCCCCTATGGCTGGCTAACCATGCTAGTGAAGGCTACACTAGCTGTAGAGGATAGACCTTGTTATGCAACCAAGAAGAACCAAGTTGAACTATGGGTAATGCTATGCGGAATCTTTCAAAGATATGAAACAAGCTAAGGATAGCTTGTGAAAGAGGAAAACAAGTGAATGGGGTACAAATGCTATTTCCATACACCTTGGTAAAGCCTAAGTGACCTAGATAATTCTCTGCCCTAATAAACCGCGAGCCAGTTCAGTGAGTCCACCATAAGAGTTTATGTTACCACATCACCCTCTTGTGGTGCTACCCATGACTACTCCTTATTGAGTCCAACATGAAACACAAAGGGCCAGTTTCCCAGACACATATTAAGATTAGTTTTTGACTAAAAATAAAATTCAGTGGAAAATCTGCATTGGATTAGGCTTAATCTGTGTGCAGGAAACCTCTCCGAAATGTACACTGGTTCTCGATGATGTACTTTGTTGCAATGACCAATTACATATTGTGTGAGACAAATCATGTGACTAAAATGAAAATAAAGATTGCACAGCATTAGCCATGGTTATTTACCTATGATGAAATACGGAGGGATTTTCTGCATTCACTTCTGCTTTTTACTTCCATGTTTTCAAGTTGCATATTTACAGAGTAAATGTATTTTCATTTTAATATCAGGAATTTATTGTTATTTCATTACCTACAAAATGTATGAATAATGGAACAAGTATGGAAACAGTGGATGTCTATTATTTGTCATTTATCATTTACATTTATAATTTACTGAATTAAATAATACTATTACTGAGTTAATGAAAATCCAATTCAGAATATGACATAAGTTATTTAATAATAACAGTATTTGAGAGAGAATCTTCCTATTGCTAGTTGGAATTCAGACCTGGATGCAGCTACAACTATGCTAAGTTAATAATTAAATAGTTTACTCAATAGCATTATTTATATCCTAAAAACATACAGGATTAGTGGCATAGGGTCAAACTAAAATTTGAATTAAAATGTGTTATTTTTCAAAACGCTATACATCCATTTTATCCTGTAAATTTGATGCTGGTATGTGCTTGTCTCGTGTACTGTAGCTATCTTAAGAGGAATTCATTAACTGTAAGTTGCTATGGATAAGAGCATCTGCTAAATTACTAAAATGACAAATGTCAATGTTTTACATAGAGATCTCATATTACTTTATCAAATATATATTTATAAACATTTTATTAATATTGATGTCACAAATGTATCATTTGTACAGTTCTTTATAAAAAATGTACTTATTTCTTACATTTGACTGTGTAAAACCTAGCAATACTTGTCACGATCGTCGTAAGAACATTCGGACCAAAGCGCAGCGTGATATGGGTTCCACATATTTATTGACATGAAACGCACAAATAATAAAAAGCAAACGATACGTGAAGCTATGGAGTGCTCATAGGCAACTACACATAAACAAGATCCCACAAAAAAAACTGTGGGGAAATGGCTGCCTAAATATGATCCCCAATCAGAGACAACGCTAAACAGCTGCCTCTGATTGGGAACCATACCAGGCCAACATAGAAATAAAACAACCTAGATTACCCACCCTAGTCACACCCCAACCTAACCAAAATAGAGAATAAAAAGGCTCTCTATGGTCAGGGCGTGATATGGAGCAGGACTGGACACCGTGCCTGGACTGGACATCGGCGCAGAGGAAGGCTCCTGCCATGGAGTGGGACTGGACTCCGTGCCTGGACTGGGCACCAGTGCAAAGGGAGGCTCCGGCCTTGGAGCGGGACTGGACATCGTGCCTGGACTGGGCCCTGGCGCAAAAGAAGGCTCCGGCCATGGAGCAGGATTGGACGCCGTGCCTGGACTTGACATCGGCGCAGAGGAAGGCTCCGGCCTTGGAGCGGGACTGGACACAGTGCCTGGACTGGACCCCGGCGCAGAGCAAGGCTCCTTCCCTGGAGCTGGACTGAATGCCTTGCCTGGAAGCTCTGGACCGTTGACCCTCGCTGGAGGTTCCAGAACGTTGACCGTCGCAGGGAGTTCCGGACCGTGGACCCTCACAGGAGGTCCGGACTGTCGACCGTCACAGGAGGTTCTGGACTGTGGACCGTCGCAGGAGGTTCCGGACTGTGGACCGTTGCCGGAGGATCCGGACTGTGGACCATCGCAGGAGGTTCCGGGCTGGGAACCGTCGCCAGAAGCTATGGACTGGGAACTGTCGCCGGAAGCTCTGGACTGGGAACCGTCGCCGGAAGCTCTGGACTGGGAACCGTCACCGGATGCTCTGGACTGGGGACCGTCGCCGGAAGCTCTGGACTGGGGACCGTCGCCAGACGCTCTGGACTGCGGACAGTTGCCTGAAGCTCTGGACTGCGGACCGTCGCCGGAAGCCTGGTGCATGGAGCCGGCACAGTTGGCACCGGACTGGTGACACACACTTCAGGGCGAGTGCGAGGAGCTGGCACAGGACGTACCGGACTGTGGAGGTGCACTGGAGGCCTAGTGCGTGGAGCCGGCACAGGTGGTACCGGACTGGTGACACACACTTCAGGGCGAGTGCGAGGAGCAGGCACAGGACGTACCGGACTGGGAAGGCACACTGGACGCCTGATGCATGGAGCCGGCACAGGTGGCACCGGACTGGTGACACGCACTTAAGGGCGAGTGCGAGGAGCAGGCACAGGACGTACCGGACTGGGGAGGCGCACTGGAGGCCGAGTGCGTGTAGCCGGCACATGTGGCACCGGACTGGTGACACGCACTTAAGGGCGTGCGAGGAGCAGGCACAGGACGTACCGGACTGGGGAGGCGCACTGGAGGCCGAGTGAGTGGAGCTGGCACAGGACGTATTGGGCTGTGGAGGGGTACTGGAGGTCTGGTGCGTAGAGCCGGCACACATGGTACCGGACAGATGACACGCTCCTCAAGGCGAGTGCGGAGAACTGGCACAGGACGTACTGGGCTGTGGAGGTGTACTGGAGACCTGGTGCGTGGAGCCGGCACAGTTTTTACCAGACTGCTAGCACGCTCCTCAGGACGAGTACGGAGAGCTGACTCAGGTGGAATCAAACTGATGACACGCTCCTTAGGGCGAATGTCGTGCATCATACTGTCCCCAGTACACTTGGCCGTGCTGCTGCTCCAGTTTCAACTGTTCTGCCTGTGATTATTATTATTTGACCATGCTGGTCATTTATGAACAGTTGAACATCTTGGCCATGTTCTGTTATAATCTCCACCCGGCACAGCCAGAAGAGGACTGGCCACCCCTCATAGCCTGGTTCCTCTCTAGGTTTCCTCCTAGGTTTTGGCCTTTCTAGGGAGTTTTTCCTAGCCACCGTGCTTCTACACCTGCATTGCTTGCAGTTTGGGGTTCTTTGGGCTTTCGTTGTGGCCGCGAACCCAGGCGTCGTCGCTGTCTTCCCTTCTCTCCTTGCGTCTGCTTCCAAGGAAGGCTTTCGTGTCCTCCCATTATTTCCTCCCAAGTCCAGGATATCTTCTCCTCCTTGATCTCCTCCCAAGCCCAGGATACCTTCTCCTCCTGGGCACGCTGCTTGGTGCTGGTGTGGTGGGACCATATGTCACGATCACCGTAAGAACATTCGGACCAAAGAGCAGCGTGATATGGGTCCCACATATTTATTCACGTTGTCGTGTCTTTACTATCATTAAATTGAAGACATAGTTTTATCAAAGATTCCCTGTAATTAGGCATTCCATACTGTACAGTCCCTTGTCTGCCAGTCTCTCTCTCTCTCTGTTATTCCAACAACTGCCGTAATCACACAGGAAAAACAAACAGGAAAAATGTGTCTGATAAGGTTGGGGTGCGTGGGGGTAAAAGGGGGTGTAATGGGGTGTAGCAGAAGCAAGCGGTTCAGCTCTCTGACATCTTTCATTATCTTTGATTCCATTAAAGCACCATGCAACCAGAGGGGATGAAAACCCAGGGAGGTCCGGTCCAGGCAGACATATACTGTACAGGCTAGTTGGGCTGGTTGCATGCCTCTTCAGGGTGTGTTTACAATGGCATGTGTTTAGAAACTCTCTCTCAGACTGTCACCCTGGACACAACAGGGGAAACACAACAGGGCTTTCCCATGCAGAGACTTTCCACATCCAGCCTAATGACTGATTCTCGCTTACTCATCAACAACACACAATTACTGACTGGGCCACCTAATTGAAGACTGGGCAGAGTGAGGGAGGAGGAAGTAGAGTAAGAGAATGTGCACGTGTGTGTGTGTGTGTGTCCCATCCGAAAGATGGCACCCTACACAAGGCAATGTCCCCAATCACTGCCCTGGGGCATTGGGATATTGTTTTTAGACCAGAGGAAGGAGTGCCTCCTACTGGCCCTCCAACAGCACTTCCAGCAGCATCTGGACTCCCGTCCAGGGACTGACCAGCACCAGGCTTCTCTTTGCTCGACATCATGGGAAAATCCCATAAAATCAGCCAAGACCTCAGAAAAAAATGGAGACTTCCACAAGTCTGGTTCATCCTTGAGAGCAATTTCCAAATGCCTGAAGGTACCACGTTCATCTGTACGAACAATAGTACGCAAGTATAAACACCATGCGACCACGCAGCTGTCATACCGCTCAGGAAGGAGACGTGTTCTGTCTCCTAGAGATGAACGTACTTTGGTGCGAAAAGTGAAAATCAATCCCAGAACAACAGCAAAGGACCTTGTGATGATGCTAGAGGAAACAGGTACAAAAGTATCTATATCCACAGTAAAACAAGTCCTAGATCAACATAACCTGAAAGGCCGCTCAGCAAGGAAGAAGCCACTGCTCCAAAACCACAAAAAAAAGAAAGCCAAACTACAGTTTGCAACTGCACATGGGGACAAAGATCGTACTTTTTGGAGAAATGTCCTCTGGTCTGATGAAACAAAACTTTAACTGTTTGGCCATAATGACCATTGTTATGTTTGGAGGAAAAAGGGGAAGGCTTGCAAGCCGAAGAACACCATCCCGACCATCCCGGCCGGGTGGCAGCATCATGTTGTGGGGGTGCTTTGCTGCAGGAGGGACTAGTGCACTTCACAAAGTAGATGGCATCATGAGGCAGGGAAATTATGTGGCTATATTGAAGCAACATCTCAAGACATCAGTCAGGAAGTTAAAGCTTGGTCGCAAATGGGTCTTCCAAATGGACAATGACCCCAAGCATACTTCCATTGGAGTGGACATCACAAAGCCCTGACCTCAATCAGCCCTGACCTCAATTGTGGATGTACAGTTGAATCTGACACCCACAATACTTAAAACAATAATTAAAACCTATTGCTGTTACATTTTGTGTCAAATATGGGCATTGCTGCCCACAGAGATAATATTGTTTGGAAAATAGTAAAATCCTGTCGACTTTTCTTTAATATCTCAACTGTAGTATGAGTCTCAGCCATGAGAGGGAGCTAGATGGGCACTGGGATGAAAGCTCATACCTTGACACCAGGACACATTGACTGTATCCCAACATTGCTTGCGAAGCAGGCATAAAGATGAATCCTAAACATAACATTTAGAAATAACATAATATCATTATTATTAAAACAAATGTTTAGTGCTTTCTGGTCATAAGTCCTATTCCTCTTTTTGTGAAATAGAGCGAAATAGTGAAAGTTATTTTCTAGTTTTATTTGAGGTTTGGAGTGTGAGAGTTCCCTCAGCTTTTGGGGCTGTGAGAGTGTGATATTCGCATTTTGTGGTTTTGGTCAAACCAAACCAGATGATCAAATCAGATCAGATACATTTTATTAGTCACATGCGCCGAATACAACAGGTATTCACTTTACAGTGAAATGCTTACTTACGAGCCCCTAACCAACAATGCAGTTTTAAAAAATACAGATATGAATAAAAGATAAAAGTAACAAGTAATTAAAGAGCAGCAGTAAATAACAATAGTGAGACTATATACAGGGGGGTACCGGTACAGAGTCAATGTGCGGCGTCACCGGTTAGTTGAGGTAATATGTACATGTAGGTAGAGTTAAAGTGACTATGCATAGATGATAGCAACAGAGAGTAGCAGCGTAAGAAGATGGGGGGGGGGGGGCAATGCAAATAGTCTGGGTAGCCATTTGATTAGATGTTCAGGCTTGGGGGTAGAAGCTGTTTAGAAGCTTCTTGGACCTAGACTTGGCGCTCCGGTACCGCTTGCCGTGCGGTTGCAGAGAGAACAGTCTATGACTAGGGTGGCTGGAGTCTTTGACCATTTTTGGGCCTTCCTCTGACACCACCTGGTATAGAGGTCCTGGATGGCAGGAAGCTTGGCCCCAGTGATGTACTGGGCTGGTCGCACTACCCTCTGTAGTGCCTTGTGGTCTGAGGCTGAGCAGTTGCCTTACCAGGCAGTGATGCATCCCGTCAGGATGCTCTCGATGGTGCAGCTGTAGAACCTTTTGTGAATCTGAGGACCCATGCCAAATCTTTTCAGTCACCTGAGGGGAAAAGGTTTTTTTGTGCCCTCTTCACGACAGTGCTTGGACCATGTTATTTTGTTGGTGATGTGGAAACCAAGGAACTTGAAGCTCTCGACCTGCTCCACTGCAGCCCAGTCGATGAGAATGGGGGCATGCTCAGTCCTCTTATTCCTGTAGTCCACGATCAGCTCCTTAGTCTTCCTCACATTGAGGGAGAGGTTGTTGTTCTGGCACCACACTGCCAGTTCTCTGACCCTATAGTCTTTCTCATCGTTATTGGTGATCAGGCCTACCACTGTTGTGTCATCAGCAAACTTAATGATGGTGTTGGAGTCAATCATGGTGTTTGGCCATGCAGTCGTGGGGGAACAGGGAGTACAGGAGGGGACTAAGTACACATCCTTGAAGGACCCCAGTGTTAAGGATCAGCGTGGCAAACATGTTGTTGCCTACTCTTACCACCTGGGGGGCGGCCCGTCAGGATGTCCAGGATCCAGTTGCAGAGGGAGGTATTTAGTCCCAGAGTCCTTCATGGGCACTGTGGTGTTGAGCTGTAGTCAGTGAACAGCATTCTCACATAGGTGTTCCTTTTGTCCAGGTGAGAAAGGGCAGTGTGGAGTGCGATTGAGATTGCGTCATCTGTGGATCTGTTGGGGCGGTATGCGAATTGCAGAGGTTCTAGGGTGTTCGGGAGGATTCTGTTGATGTGAGCCATGACCAGCCTTTCAAAGCACTTCATGGCTACCGACGTGAGTGCCACGGGGCGGTAATAATCTAGGCAGGTTACCTTCGATTCCTTGGGCACTGGGACTATGGTGGTCTGATTGAAACATGTAGGTATTACAGGCTCGGTCAGGGAGAGGTTGAAAATGTCAGTGAAGACACAGTTGGTCAACGTATGCTTTGAGTACAGCGGCTTTGTGAATGTTGACCTGTTTAAAGGTTTTGTTCACATCGGCTACCGATAGCGTTATCACACAGTGATCCAGAAAGGCTGGTAATCTCGTGCGTGCTTCAGTGTTGCTTGCCTCGAAGCGAGCATAAAAGGCATTTAGCTCGTCTGGTAGGCTTGTATCACTGGGCAGCTCGCGTCTGGGTTTCCCTTTGTAGTCCGTAGTAGTTTTCAATCCCTGCCACATCCGACGAGCGTCAGAGCCGGTGTAGTAGGATTCAATCTTAATCCTGTATTGATGCTTTGCTTGTTTGATGGTTTGTCTGAGGGCATAGCAGGATTTCTTGTAAGCTTCCAGATTAGTCTCCTGCTCATTGAAAGTGGCAGCTCTAGCTTTTCGCTCGATGCGCATGTTGCCTGTAATCCATGGCTTCTGGTTGGGATATGTACGTACAGTCACTGTGGGGACAACGTCGTAGATTCATTTATTGATGAAGCCGATGACTGAGGTTGTGTACTCCTCAATGCCATTGGATGAATCCTAGAACATATTCTAGCCTGTGCTAGCAAAACAGTCTTGTAGTGTAGCATCTGCGTCATCTGACCACTTCTGTATTGAGCAAGTCACTGCTTTAGTTTTTGCTTGTCAGCAGGAATCAGGAGGATAGAATTATGGTCAGATTTGCCAAATGGAGGGTGTGGGAGAGCTTTGTATGCATCTCTGTTTGTGGAGTAAATGTGGTCTTAAACTGGTTTAAGTTTGCCTACATTAAAGTCCCCGGCCACTAGGAGTGCCGCTTCTGGGTGAGCATTTTCTTCTTTGCTTATGGCCTTATAGAGTTGGTTGAGAGCGGTCTTGGTGCCAGCTTTGTTCTGTGGTGGTAAATAGATGGCTACGAATAATATAGATGAGAACTCTCTTGGTAGATAGTGTGATCTACAGATTATCATAAGGTACTCTACCTTAGGTGAGAAATACCTTGAGACTTCATTAATATTAGACCTCGGACACCAGCTGTTATTGACAAAAAGACACACATCCACACCCCTTGTCTTACCAGAAGTAGCGTCTGTGTTCTGCCGGTGCATGAAAAATCCCGCGAGCTCTATATTGTCCGTATCGTCGTTCGGCCACGTCTCGGGGAAGATATTACAGTTTTTAATGTCCCGTTGATAGGATAATCTTAATCGTAGGTCATCAATTTTATTTTCCAATGATTGCACATTAGCAAGAAGAACGGATGGCAGTGGGAGTTTACTCGCTTGCCTACGGATTCTCAGAAGGCTGCCCGATCTGCGGCCCCTTTTCCTGCGTCTTTTCTTCACGCAAAAGGCAGAGATCTGGGCCTGTTCCAGTTAAAAAAGTATATATTTCTCATTGGACTCGCTAAAGGAACCAGTTTATTCCAGTCCGCGGTGAGAAATCGCTGTTCTGATGTCCAGAAGTTCTTTTCAGGCATAAGAGATGGTAGCAGAAACATTATGTACACAATAAGGCAAACATGTTGATACAAACAATGCAAAAAATCTAACAAAATAGCACAATTGGTTGGGAAAATGTGAAACGTCAGCCTTCTACTCCAGCGCCATTGTTAGGTAGGTATTTGTCTGTGTGTGACTAGTAACATGTACGTCTATGGTCTGGAATTATTATAATGATCAGTTCATTTTTGAGGTTAAAATAAAAGATTGGGTAATTCAGACATCCTTCTGGTCATTCAAGGTCAATTATTAGGATATGTATGTATGTTTTCACCTACTAACAGAGAGAGGAAGAGAAAAAAGAGACAAAAGGAGAGAGTGAGAGAGGTTCAGTACACCTACAGCCAGGGGTGCAACTTTCACTGGGGACGGGGGGACATGTCCCCTCCACCTCTAAAACCAAAGTTGTACCCTTGCCTACAGCAGTGCCTCGTTTCCAACAGGAAAAAACATGAATGGCTCCTGTAAGTCAGGCCTCAGAAGGCTGTGGTCACTAACATAAACACATATGATACTCTGACATTTAGAGAGAGAGAGAGAGAGAGAGAGAGAGAGAGAGAGAGAGAGAGAGAGAGAGAGAGAGAGAGAGAGAGAGAGAGAGAGAGAGAGAGAGAGAGAGAGAGAGAGAGAGAGAGAGAGAGAGAGAGAGAGAGAGAGAGAGAGAGAGAGAGAGAGAGAGAGAGAGAGAGAGAGAGAGAGAGAGATAGAGAGAGACACAGAGAGACACAGAGAGACACAGAGAGACACAGAGAGACACAGAGAGAGAGGGAGGTTAAAGAGAGGGATGAAGAGAGAGGGGGAGACCTTCCTGATGTGGTTGGGATTAAAGAAAACCAAACACCAGAGTAAATTCCTCTGTGGTGGCCATTTCCCTCCTCAGCTCTTTCTGCAGTAAAGAGAGATACACAGAGCGGGACAGGGGGACAGTGAGGTGTATAGTGAGGTGTATACACAGAGACCACGGCTTCAATATTGATAGAAGACTCACTCTACTATAGTTAGCTAACGCACTTTTGTATATCGCAGTGTGACGTACAATTTACCTTATTTTAGCACCTAAAAAACATACACTTCCAGGTTAACTGTAATATGAATACCATTGTAAAGCACCATTTCTCCCCTTTCCAGCAAAATGAATGATGAGACCTTCATGCTGCCCCCCTCTACATGATTGAAGAAGGCAATGAGCTCCGTCTTTTTAAAAATGATGGGTGGGGAAGCGAAACCCACTGCGTCTTAGTGAAAGAGGGAGATATCCCATGTAGGGAAACAGCTTTTTTCACCCGATCTGTCCATCTTATCACCTCTAAAATGTAAATAAAACACTATAAAGAGTTTATACAATGTGTCATTACATACCTATTTCAGGGTGTGTGTCGAATTTGAATGGGGTTTTTAGGGCAGCGCTAAAGGTAAACAGCGGCTGACACGGCTTTTGAGAGTCATGATGGCTTAAAGTGATGAAGCAAAAAATGAACGCATTAAGTTGTACAATTGACTAGATATCGTCTCTGTCTCTGTCTCTGTCCCTGTCCCTTCTTGTTTTTAAACTGAGAGCAGTGCTACACCTGGTGGAGAGAGGGTGTAAGACAGAATTAGTTGCTTTATGCGTGCTGTACATTACGTCATGACACGTCACAGTTTAACGTACAGCGTCAGAGGGGTCAGTTTTTCAACTTTTCTCCAATACGATCGGGCCATTACCACGTCAATCAACGCCTGAATAGAAACACAGTTCACACCCCAGATTTTTGATGCCAACACAGTCGCTACAGTCCCATTCGTTTTCATTGCAGCCTTGTTTGAATGCCTCGGTTGCGCAAATTTGTACTGAATGGGGTTAGCCAACAGTACAGTGTCTATGTGTGTTGGGGTCATTGAGAGTGCACACATGTGGTGCACCAATATGTTTGTTTGCTGACCATTCTAAGTGTGTGATAGTGTGTTTGTGATGGAAGCGTACTGTTGAAGGTGGACAGATACAGTAAATGAGGCTTGACTGTACAGTACATCAGTCATGTGTAGGTGTTGCATGACAGTAATGAGTGTGAGATAGTATGTATATAGCATCACCTGCAGTGTCCTGGTATCGTACTACAGGAGATAGAGGACAGCTGTGTGTGAAGATTTACTCTCTGTCCCATCCTTCTATCCTAGCCCACTGAGCTCCCTCCCTCCCTCCCCCTCTCTCTCCTTCCCTTCCTCTCCCAGAACCTCTTCATCTCTTCCTGAATTCAGGAATAAACTTGTGCAGAGCAGCAGAGAGTGGCCTGGTCCTTGTTCATGTTCCTCCACTGTGTGAATTACGGTTTCCCGTCTGCAGCTGAACCAGGGAACAAGTCTGAACGACCATCCATCAGCCACTGTGTCTGCAGCTCTGCGTCCTCCTAAACAATGTGTGACCCTCTCCTAACCCTAACGCTGGGCACACAGAGGGGTCAGGAGAGGGGTGACTTCCACACCGTGTTTCCAGCCTACAACGGAAACACAGTAACACAGCACAGTGAATCATAAAGTGAAACTGAAATAATTCCACAGAGGTAGTTTAATATGGTGAGCTGGGAGAGTTGATGGCAACAGTGATGGGATAAAACTCAACAGTTATAGAGCATTATGTTAACCTCAAGGACATTCAAAATACTTCCTTGGAGGTCAAATCAATCTCAACCAGTAACCTGACATCATGTTGCCAGTTGGATGGATGATTAACTGGTCTGGGCAGTTTCTGGTCTGTTGTCTGAAGAGGCTGACTGGGTGGCAGAAGTACTGATGCTGTCTATCTCTATAATGTCTGGGTTTAGTCTAAAACCTGTCCCCCAAACATACCCCCATCCCCTCACTCTACTCCCTGCCTCTCCATATATCTATAAATCACCTCTAACAGACCACACGTACACAATCACAAATGCATGCACACAGACACACGCATGTTCATATATGCACAAAAATACGCACAGACATATTTGAGCGATTTCTAATGTAACCTTGCTTAAGGTCCGCCCTCTTTCTCTGTTTTTTCCTTTTATGGGCTCAAAGAAAATGGATCCAAAACCTTTGTTTGCAAAGTAAGCAAAGGCTTTTGGGTAACAGTACTGTAATGTGTGTGTCATGTATATGTATGACATTGAGGGTGTGCAAGAGGGAGGGAGACAGCGAGAGCGAGAGCGAGAGCGAGAGCGAGAGCGAGAGCGAGAGCGAGAGCGAGAGCGAGAGCGAGAGAGAGAGAGAGAGGGGAGAGACAGAGACAGAGAGAGAGAGAGAGAGAGAGAGAGAGGTAGAGAGAAGGAGAGGGAGTGTGTGAGAGAGAGAGAGAGAAAGAGAAGGAGAGGGAGTGGGGAAGAGAGAGAAGGAGGGGGAGATAGAGTCAGAGAGGTGGAGGTAATTGAGGTAGTGGAGGTAGAGGCTAGCAGGATATTATTGACATCCTGTCTGAGTGAACTGATGGTAATTGTATGTAGGGACAGCAACCCCCTGGCCTTGACAACCCCTTAGAGACAACCCCTGACCTTAACCGGGTACAACCCAGCCGTGAGAGAGCTGGGCGAAGAGAGTGTGTGTTTGTGTGTGTGTCAACTTTAGATATCATGGCCTTGACAACCCCTTAGAGACAACCCCTGACCTTAACCGGGTACAACCCAGCCGTGAGAGAGCTGGGCGAAGAGAGTGTGTGTTTGTGTGTGTGTCAACTTTAGATATCAGATCACATGATCTAGCTGCTATGTACCCATACCAAGCTATTGTCCAAATCAACAAAGTCAATCTCTACATTTCTCTCTGAGCAACATAGACACACCATATGTTATTGCTGAAAGAACCCCATATCTAGAGCAGCTGTGTTTGAAGATGGGGGCTTAAATATGTGTCTTGTGTCTGCTCAGCTCATGAAAATTGCAATCATTTCTCTGTCCTCATCTCCTTATCTGAGCTCTGCTTGACACACACACACACACACACACACGGTGTGACAGTAAATTATGTCCGACATAGCTGCCCTGCCAGATTGCTATGTATTTTATTCCAGTAGTTTTAAAATACAGCACATTAACCAATGATGTTGACACAGAGTTCCCTGGAGTCTGATATTATTTTACCCTCAACACCAGTTATGATGGAGAATACTCAGTTGTACCACAGCCGTCAGTAATGAACTCTCTTCCAATTCTGAATTTGTGGCTTTGATTTACTACACAATGGTGAGCACATGGAGACTGTGTGTGAGTGTGTTTGTCTTAGCATAGCCTATAAAACATGCACACACATACACAGTGGTGTAAAGTGATTCCCTCTCTCTTTAGGCCCATGTCAACAGATGGGGTCTCTCTCAGTGTGGTGGGACTAGCTGAACCTGACAGGGTGATATAAGGGAGGAGGGGAAAAACAGCCAAGTCAGGCTCTGAGAGTGTGTGTGTGTGTGTGAGAGAGATTTGACTGAATTAGCCGAGTCTTGCTAAATGCTCTTAACCCCTCACATGGTGCTGGTTCACATGGGAAAGGTGAGGGGCCCGGGGCAGACCGGGTGTCTGGGGGATGGAGGGGGGAGGCAGTCTGACCCACGATGGATGGACAGGACAGAGGAGAAAGGGTAGGGCAGAGGGGGATGATGGGGAGGCGGGGGGGTCTTCCTGCTCTTATACCAGGCTGCAACAATCCCCCTTATTCTCCCAAGACTGCGCAACAATGAATATCTCACAGACACCGCCTATGTTGACCACATACACTTACGAGAGCACACACAAACACGCTTGCTCACACACATTCACACAAGCGCACGCACACACAGACATCTGATAACAAAAGTGGTAAAATTATATGGTTGAATATTGCAACAAAATATTCCTCTTATAGCGCTGTAAATCATTAGTGGCAGACAAGGAGTGTACCAACATACATTACCATACACATTATCCCAAGAGATAATCATACCCATCTTTTTAAGATGAAACTACTCCTCTTTCTGATGGGAGAGTGTTCTGAGAGGTTGAGAAAGGGCAGAATCCCCCAGTGTCCAGGTATCACAGCCTGGCATCAGCTTGTTGAGAGCCTCATCCCCACAAACTGCTCTTTTATTACAGGAAATGACCACTGAAACGAGCGTCAATCTGTCTCTTACACACAGACTGGACAGAATGACGCAGGGGAGGCCAACACAATGTGGGCTGGGAATTTAGAGCACTGAAGCCCCTCTCTCTCTCTGAAGCCCCTGTTTGTGTGTGTGTGTGTGTGTGTGTGTGTGTGTGTGTGTGTGTGAATATATTCACTAAATGCTAAAGGCAGGTTCTTTAACATTTAGTGAACTGACGCTATTAAAATGGTTTGATTCACAAGTAATAACGGACATAAGGTGTGGACCAAAAAATAACTTGTGGTTGCTAAGTTGCAAAATGCCTAGTCAAGTCTCATAGTCCTGGTCATCTCTGTCTGTTCTCCTCTGTCCATGAACTGATTAAAGGCCCAATGCAGCTGGTTTTTTAAAAAATCTCAATTTCAAATCATTTCTGGGTAACAATTACATACCTTACAGTGATTGTTTTCAATTAAAAATGGTCAAAAAGAAACAAAAATAACTTCTTAGCAAATAGCTAAAAAAATTCCTCAAGTAAGAATTTTGTAAGACTGTATGTAAGACTGTCTGTGAGTGGGGAAAGGAAAACTGAAAACTAGCTGTTATTGGCAGAGAGGTTTGGAACACTCTTTCTTATAAATGTACCACCTGGTGATGTCACCAGGCAGGCTAAAACTCCATCCCACCAAAACAGGCGGAAATGTTAGGCAGTCTTTTCGAACAACTGTTGCACTAAAAGGGCATTATCAGCATTTTTACCATTTCACCGTATCATTCCATCCTCAGTGTGGGAATAGATTTATAACACAGGAAATCATGTTCTTTACTACACTGGGCCTTTAATACCTTAGAATAGATTCACTGTCTGCATCACACCCCATAACGGTTATTTAGGAAACTCCAATGCTGTGTCACCATGAGTTACATTTTTAGGAATTTAGTGATGACTCATTTGTAAATGAAAACTTAACATTAGAGGTGGATGTGATGATATACCCCCATACAGAATGTAAACCTTTTTGAGATTTACTAGGAATGACTAAATGTAGTCCATTTACGAGACCAGCATTATGTAATGCAACATTAACACAGAAAGACAGGACTCATTATGTATTTCATTGAGTTACTCAACAGCACTCTGCTTCAGTGTATACTCTGCTGTCCATGACTATTCTATCTGGCATTAAATAGCGGATGAGGTTAAAGAAATGTTTACTCACACGCCTCCCAGTTGCTGGCAGCTGTCCAGTGGACTGGGACCTAGGCGAGCGCCTGGTCTGGTCCCGGCCTAGCCTGGATCCTCTAGCCCTGATTACAATGCTGTCAGAGGAAGACAGATGAACAGAGCCACTGGGACTTACTATGTTTAGCCACAGAGTGCTGGGCTGTATTCTCCTCTTATCTCCTATATCTATATGTAAGAAAGAAAGAAAGAAAGAAAGAAAGAAAGAAAGAAAGAAAGAAAGAAAGAAAGAAAGAAAGAAAGAAAGAAAGAAAGAAAGGAGAGAGAGAGAAAGGAGAGAGAGAGAAAGGAGAGAGAGAGAAAGGAGAGAGAGAGAAAGGAGAGAGAGAGAAAGGAGAGAGAGAGAAAGGAGAGAGAGAGAAAGGAGAGCGAGAGAAAGGAGAGCGAGAGAGAAAGGAGAGCGAGAGCAAAAGAGAGAGAATGAGTACACTGCATAAAGACGTGGAGAAAGTCATGTAAGTCATAACATATACAAAATTATTCTTGGAACATTAAGTCAAATACAGAATTGTGTTACTTTACTACTCTTTATTTTGTAACCACTTGAGCACACACAACACACACACACACACACATATACACACACAGGACCCTTACAGACACAGACACACAGCGTTGACAGTGACACCAGTGAATAATGACCCCTTGTCTGCTTGTCCACAGTGATAGTCTTTCTCGTGTCTTCACTCCATGTCACAGACACTGTCACCTGTCACTAGAGAATAAGACAAAGCAACATTTACCCTGGCCTCCCTCCACCATTCCCCTCCTCCTCCTCTCCTCCTCCCGTCCTCCCCCTCCCAGGGCAGTGTTGGTTTAACCCTGATGGGCAGCAGGCAGGCAGGGTGGGTGGACGCCACACATACACTGTAATGTGATTTATGGTCAGTTCTCAGTGTGGGGAGGAGATGACCACTCTGATCTGACCTACCATGTTATCAACACTATGGCTGTATGGGACTGGATTGGACAGGCTGCCACATCAACAAACACACTACACTTAGAGTCTACAATCTGCACACACAGCATACTGAGAGAGCACACTTACTCACCTCTCAGACACTAAGGGCGACAAGGTCACAATACTTGGAGCACAATTCATCAGGACAAAACTTCCCCTTTTACGAAATTCAGGTTCTTCCAGACTTACAATAAAAAGCATTAAAACTCTGCAAAATCTCTATCTGCAGCATTTCCAACTGGAGACGTGCGCATACGCTGTCTATAGAGCAATGCAGACTATCTCCAGCAGGGGGGGCCCTTACCAATGGAATCAGACAGAAGACAGACAGTAAGAGGACCTGGTAGACCTGCACCACACCACTCATCACATTCTCTGACTAGAGCACTGGGTCTCAACTGGTTTTGCCTCAGGACCCAAATTGAACCAGGTTGTCTCAGTCACGACACAATATTCGAATTGCAGGAAAACTATTTTTGATGCTATATTGATAGTAAATATTACAATGATATGACAAGGAAACAACATTCCCACCTCTTTCATTGTCAATAATAAAACGTTGCTCATCTTGATGAATAATGTTAAACTCACTGGTTTGCATCGTTGCTAATAGCTCTATGTTGAAAATAATGTGATATCATTTTTTAAATTAAATTAAATGATTTAACAATTTAAATTCATTATAATTTCTACACACATTCTACCTGGTTTAAGTCATTTCATTTCAGACGGGAGTTTTTTTCTCTAATAAAAAAAATATAGAAGTATGTATTTTTTAATCTTTTTGTTTTTTTAACTCCCATTCCAAACTTCCCGCGGCCCAAATTTGGGTCTTGACCGCCAGTTGAAAAATCGTTGGACTAGAAGACTGAGGTACAAAACCGTTATAAAGCTTACAGACCACTGGAACAAAGTTAAAATTCTTCTTCTTTTATACGAATAGCTGCAAAGACCACCGTTAAAAAAGCCTCAGTGGAGACATACTGTATACCTGGTGCTTTAAGTTCAAACCAGAATAAAGATTTTTTTTTATTCACTGCTGAACATCTTTGAAAACAAAAATACAGTTGGGATCTAGGCAATATAAACAGGGATCTATTTCTGTAGCTGTGACACACAGTGGTTTCTCTGGAAAAGAAACACCAAGAGTAACATCCCAACAAAGGAGGCCACACAGGCACTGGTGGTTAGGACGACTGGGAATGTCATCCCTTCCCTCTAGACCCATACACACTGGGAGGGAGAGGGGGATGGAGGGATAGAGGAGAGAGGGAGAGATGGAGAGGGAGAAAGTAAGCGAGAGAGGAGAAAGGAGAAAAGAAAGAGAGGGATGGTTGAGGGAGGGAGAGTGATGAAGGGGAGAGAGTCAGATAGTTTGAGTAGAAAGAGAGAGAAGCGGGGGAAAGAAAGGAGTTAGCAAGAGAGAGAGAGAGGGAGGGATAGAGAGAGTTGCAGAGGTGAAGGAGACAGCAAGGGAAAGATAGAGGGGGAGAGATAAAGGAGCAGAGGATGGAGAGATAGAGGGGGAGGGATAGAGGAGCTAGAGATAGAGGGATGTTAGGACAGGGAGTGCGTCAGATCATCCCAGTAAAGTCACCCTGACATGCAGAGAGAGACCAGATAGAACTCTCCCCCTCATAAACTCAGCAACCAGAGCTCAGTTTAACCTGGCAAAGTGTCCCGGCGCACAAAAACAAGTACAAGTGAATGTGAACTACAGTACTTACCCGAAAGTGTCTGCAAGCAGAGAGACATTGCAAAGAGATAAAAGCAGGGTGTACTTAAAAAAAAAGCTTTTTCAGCTTTCATTCATCCATTTATGGACATATCAAATAACATGCACACTGACATGTTTGGGCGTAGGGCTTCATCAGTCAGTGGGGGTAGGGACATAGCCACCAAGCAGCCTGGATCAGACAGGAGACAGAGGGAGGCCAGACAAGACCCACTCTCCCCTCTCCTCCCAGACAAACCCTAGCCCACCCAATTTACCCCATCAATCAAAGGATTAGGCACCAAACACTCCCACCCCCCTCCCTTAATCCAAACAACAACATACACATGAAGACACACACGGACACACACACATGCACGCATATCACCGATTCTACCTCAATCTACGTCCTCCCATGTCCAGTCTACCCCTCCACCTAACAAGCCCTGTTTAGGATGGGTCACTATCAGCATAGCAATCTCTGATATGTTTGGAGATGCTCTGACTCATGTGCGGGTCACAGTAGTCATGCTCAACAGATGTGACTGATGCTAAACATAGTGTTCTTTAAGAGAAATGACCGTCTCAGATACAGTATCACTGGCGTCTTAGTAACACACTATCTGTGGGCAGCGATTTTGTATGTGTGCAGCATGTGTGTGTGTGTGTGTGGATTTCGATCCAACCAATCGCTGTTGTTCCTCTGATGATATCTCTTGACAGTCATGTAGAAATGGTGTACAGATAAATATTCAGTTTGCTAGTTTGTTTTTGGACAGTGTTCTCGGTGCAGCGTTCACACAATGAAGCAGTACCAACACACATGGGACGGTGCGTGAGAGGACATCGTCATCCTCCTCACCACCTACGTAGTTGTGTGGGAGCAGGAAGATAAATGAGAGATGACTCGTGTAAAGTGTGTGTGGGGGTAGGAACGGGCTGGGGAGGGTCAGTCGGTCCTCAGGGCTTGTATCGTCTAGTCTATTGTGTGTGTGTGTGTGTGTGTGCTTGTGTGTCTCGTAGTCCAGTGGTTCCCAACCCAGGGGGGCACATGGCCTATCCACAGGGTTACGTGAGTAGATTCATGAGGCCATTGGCCTACTGGTCAAATGTACATGAGAGGGGACTTCAGGGGTACTCCGGGCAGAGCAAAATTCAGTTGGTGGTACAGTAACTGAACAAGGTTGGGAATTACTGGCCTAGTTTATGCCAGTCAGTGGATTTCACTGTTCTGTTCTGCTTGTCTCTAGACTCCTGCCTTCTGTTTTTTTCCTTGGGTTCTTTACAAAGGACCAGTCCCTTACATTGCAACTGTATCATTACAACTGTATCAAAGTACATTACAACTGTATCATTACAACTGTATCATTAAAACTGTATCAAAGTACATTACAACTGTATCATTACAACTGTATCATTACAACTGTATCATTACAACTGTATCAAAGTACATTACAACTGTATCATTACAACTGTATCAAAGTACATTACAACTGTATCATTACAACTGTATCATTACAACTGTATCATTACAACTGTATCATTACAACTGTATCAAAGTACATTACAACTGTATCATTACAACTGTATCATTACAACTGTATCATTACAACTGTATCATTACAACTGTATCAATACAAATGTATCATTACAACTGTATCATTACAACTGTATCAAAGTACATTACAACTGTATCATTACAACTGTATCATTACAACTGTATCAATACAACTGTATCATTACAACTGTATCAAAGTACATTACAACTGTATCATTACAACTGTATCATTACAACTGTATCATTGCAACTGTATCAAAGTACATTACAACTGTATCATTACAACTGTATCAAAGTACATTACAACTGTATCATTACAACTGTATCATTACAACTGTATCATTACAACTGTATCATTACAACTGTATCAAAGTACATTACAACTGTATTTCATTTTTTTTATCCTTTATTTAACTAGGCATGTCAGTTAAGAACAAATTCTTATTTACAATGACGGCCTTCCCTGGACGTCACTGGGCCAATTGTGCACCGCCCTATGGGACTCCCAATCACAGCCGAATGTGATGCTGCCTGGATTGTAAACAGGTAATGCAGTGACGCCTCTTGCACTGAGATGCAGTGTCTTAGACCACTGCACCACTCGGGAGCCCAGTAAGGTATCCTGACCGTCTCGCTGGGTCACTGCGTAATGACACTGACGATGACTAACAACCTACGATGGCGTCACCAGATCTTAAATAGAAGCACGGCGGCCATTTTTCAGGAAGGTTAACAATGACAGGATCCTAAACCCTGATGTCATCTCTCAGCGCCACAGCGTGCCATAATTCCACCGTGATGGCATTTAGCAACAACACCATCATCCATCAACACCCTATCTGGAGAGAGAGGGCTGCTGTTGTACAGTGTTACAGACTGATACAGACAGCGATAAGGTCCTGATCCCTGATATCCTGGATAAGATGTCTGACACGGAGTGTTCTCTTTTAAAGAGACAGTGGTGGAGGTATTGGCAGGGGTAAAATGAGGTAAGACATCCCTCCTCCTCTCCTCCTCCTCATCATGCTTCTGGTTTATTTCCATCCCGCTCCGCTCGGGTCGAGTGTGACGCACATTTGAAATGGGAAAATAATCAGCCCTTTTATTACGGTGGTGTGATCAGAAGCAGAACAGCCACAGTAAATGACCGTTTAGTTTTTCCTGCCTGGTCTGGTGTAGTCTGTCTGACACCAAACTCAACATCTTCCTGACTTCAGAGTCTGGCAAGGCTGCTTGATGTTACAGGCACGATGCATCCATAATGAAGCTTTTTGCTGATTGGTTCTCTTCTGTGTCTTTCTCACTCAAACACCCACATGGACAACCACATTCAGCCCCCGAGCCCCGCCCACTTCTCAACTCCCCAGAAAAATAAGAAAATGTTTCAGAAAACCAATCAAAGCTCAGCACATTTCTGTGCGAATGCTGCTTTTCCAACGGACTCCTGTCCAGACCAGTGTGTCACCGCTCTCCCTCGTGTCAGCCAGGCTAGGCCTTGTCTGGTCTTGTCTGATAGGGGCCTCCAGGGCCATGACTCAACACCCGAACATGAGAGCCAAGGGGTCACGAGGACAGTAGAACCACTACAGACCTACATCCCAGGGGCCAGCAGGACAGTAGAACCACTACAGACCTACAGCCCAGGGGCCAGCAGGACAGTAGAACCACTACAGACCTACAGCCCAGGGGCCACGAGGACAGTAGAACCACTACAGACCTACATCCCAGGGACCAGCAGGACAGTAGAACCACTACAGACCTACATCCCAGGGGCCAGCAGGACAGTAGAACCACTACAGACCTACAGCCCAGGGGCCAGCAGAACAGTAGAACCACTACAGACCTACATCCCAGGGGCCAGCAGGACAGTAGAACCAATACAGACCTACAGACCCAGATATCAGGGTGGGGTCCATTCTGATTCACTTCAGTCTTTTCATGAAGTGATTTGAAAATGTAATACACCATAAAAAAAAGACATAATAAAATGATGGCCAATTATTGGAGAGAACTTTAATTGAGTCCTATTTTGCTGAGAGCAATATGTGAGGGAGAAAAACTAAGCTGACTACCGTATAAAAAGCCACTTCATTAACTAGCCAATCTGTTATATCCCTGTCTTAAAAGGTTCAATGCCTAATGTCATTTATTAGCAAATGAAAACAATTTAATACAGAGTCATCTTTACAGTTGTAATGTGTGTGTGCGTGTGTCTGTCACACACTGGGCAAATGTAAGCTGGAGAAATACAGGACCTGTACACACCGAAGCAGAGCGCACAAACAAAACACACACACACACAGATACACCATCATATACACACACATCTCCACACACACACATAAAGACATCGACTACACAGTCCCACAAGCAGTAGAACTGTAGATCCAGAAGCTGAGATGGGATGTTTGTTTGGATTGTCTGTGTTCATCCATTGCAGTAAGTAGAAGACACAGTTGGAGACGAGCTAAACTGATGCTGAGGACATCTGGGCCATAGAGCCATAGTCATATGCTTCAGAGAAAGACAGAATACGGCATACAGTTTCTCTCTCAACCTAGGTGTAGGTAGCTGGAGGAAGGTAACATGTCTTGACCCAATCTTCTCCTTTTCCCCCATTATTCTCAAGAACTACAGTTGAAGTCGGAAGTTTACAAACACCTTAGTCAGTTTTACACAATTCCTGACATTTAATCCGAGTAAAGATTCCCTGTCTTAGGTCAGTTAGGATCACCACCTTATTTTAAGAATGTGAAATGTCAAAATAATAGTAGAGAGAATGATTTATTTCAGCTTTTATTTCTTTCATCACATTCCCAGTGGGTCAGAAGTTTACATACACTCAATTAGTATTTGGTAGCATTGCCTTTAAATTGTTTAACTTGGGTCAAATGTTTTGGGTAGCCTTCCACAAGCTTCCCACAATAAGTTGGGTGGATTTTGACCCATTCCTCCTGACAGAGCTTGTGTAACAGAGTCAGGTTAGTAGGCCTCCTTGCTCTCTGACTGATGTCTTGAAATGTTGCTTCAATATATTCACATAATTTCCTGCCTCTTGATGCTTCACGGTTGGGATGGTGTTCTTCGGCTTGCAAGCCTCCCCCTTTTTCCTCCAAACATAACGATGGTCATTATGGCCAAAAAGTTATATTTTTGTTTCATCAGACCAGAGGACATTTCTCCAAAAGGTACGATTTTTTGTCCCCATGTGCAGTTGCAAACCATAGTCTGGATTTTTTGATGGCGGTTATGGAGCAGTGGCTTCTTCCTTGCTGAGCGGCCTTTCAGGTTATGTCAATATAGGACTTGTTTTACTGTGACTATAGATACTTTTCTACCAGTTTCCTCCAGCATCTTCACAAGGTCCTTTGCTGTTGTTCTGGGATTGATTTGCACTTTTCGCACCAAAGTACGTTCCTCTCTAGGAGACAGAATGAGTCTCCTTCCTGAGCTGTATGACGGCTGCGTGGTCCCATGGTGTTCATACTTGCATAATATTGTTTGTACAGATGAACGTGGTACCTTCAGGCATTTGGAAATTGCTCCCAAGGATGAATCAGACTTGTGGAGGTCTACCATTTTTTTCTGAGGTCTTGGCTGATTTCTTTGGATTTTCCCATGATGTTAAGCAAAGAGGCACAGAGTTTGAAGGTAGGCCTTGAAATACATCCACAGGTACACATCCAATTGACTCAAATTATGTCAATTAGCCTATCAGAAGCTTCTAAAGCCATGACATCATTTCCTGGAATTTTCCAAGCTGTTTAAAGGCACAGTCAACCTAGTGTATGTAAACTTCTGACCCACAGGAATTGTGATACAGTGAATTATAAGTGAAATAATCTGTCTGTAATCAATTGTTGGAAAAATTACATGTGTCATGCACAAAGTAGAGGTCCTAACCGACTTGCCAAAACTATAGTTTGTTAACAAGAAATTTGTGGAGTGTTGAAAAACAAGTTTTATTACTCCAACCTAAGTGTATGCAAACATCTGACTTCAACTATATTTAGGCCCATAGCCATATTTTCAGAATATAAAATCCATGGCTCTGTGTAGGCCATGGACTCTTTGACTCTCACTTTATCACCATCCTCTCCATCTTTCCTTACCTTCTGACCTCCACTGTTCCCTTTCTCTCCTCTCATTCCCCCTTTCCCTCAACATGGCCAAGTTCACCTCATGTAGGCTCATTTCTCACCTGCAATAACAAACAATGGCTGTGTGCGATGTGACATGCCACCACCGATTGGATTTTCAACCCATCTATCATGAGACCGGGCAGTCATTGGCTGGTCGAGTGATCTGAGTGATCAATAACGCCGCCCCATAAGACCCCACTCCATACTGTCTGTTTGACAGAACTCAAGTGGTGGGAATCAACAGTGCAAAGGAACATAGCCAAACACGTGGAGATTGTTAACGATGCTTCATCAAATTTTCTTGGTTTAGTGATCGTTCCATCGTCAGATGATAATCATTCCTGCTTGGTGATTGGATAGACACTTAGACTGGTGTGTGGTGATAGGGGATGGAGAGGGAGAAAATAGCCCCATATGTAGCACTCTGAGCACGGCGTGTGTGAGTGTGTGTGTTAGTGTATGGGGAAGTTCATGCTGGCATGGTCATAACTACTGTTTTCTATGAAGGGAGAAACAGTGGACATGTGCTGTGGTTTCCACCATGTGTTTCCCACAGAAGCCGACACACACATACACGTTGGTCTGAGTGTGCTGTTGTCTGTGACCCATACCTGTGCACTGGGTTTTACAGGCTGGTTCACACCGTTGCCTCATGCGTTGCCATGCCGACAGGCCCTGAACACTAGCCCTTTGTACAGCCACACTGGTGCGTGGGAAGGCCCTCTCCTAAGGTCTACTGGTTGTTCGCATCTGGCGTTCTCTCCAATGGTAAGGATGAGTGTGTGTGTGTGTGTGTGTGTGTGTGTGTGTGTGTGTGTGTGTGTGTGTGTGTTTGGCACAGAGCATATGGTTCTGTGTGTGTATGCAGTGGGACTGCCCTGGAGGAAGATGGGACCTGGGTCCATGTATCAGAGCAGCAGAGCAGGCTGGGTAATTCAGCCCATCTGGAAGCCATTGGCCTGGGCAGCCTCTTAGCCCTGCAGCTACAAGCTTCTGCCCTCCTCATCCCAGGCCAGGCCCTATTCTCTGACAAACACACACAGTGGCACATAAATGCGCACACACACACACACACACACACACACACACACACACACACACACACACACACACCATAGCCAGAATGATTGACGTATGAAACACACACATACATACATACACAAACAAATCCTACTATTTGGCATCTCATCCCATCTGATCCCACAGGGAAATGCAGGGTCTGGCTGGAGATGCCTATCGCTGTGGTCCCAGACACTGAACTGTGTGTGTGGAAGACGAGCTCTGTGCGTGGAGACTAGTGGATGGAGAGGAGCCCCGGGGCCACAGGAAACCCATAGAGACACAGAAGTCTGTGTGTGAGAGAGAGAGAGAGAGAGAGAGAGAGCGAGAGAGAGACTCGGCTTCCTCCTCCCTTGCTCTGCAGGTCGGCTATCAGGCTCTTTCCCCTCTCCACTGGCTCATCCATCAGTCTCTCTTTGGGGCAGCTAGCCCTCTGTTTTGCCCTCTGCCCATTATCTTGGTAAACCTCACCCTGACCCCTGACACATAAACCACATCCTTGGTCCCTGCTGGCCCCTGGCAGTGATGGATCAGCTCCACAGCCAAAGGTGAGGGACAAGCCACTGGCAACACAGACAGACCACTAAGAAACCAAATAGAGAACATGGTATTCTATCTAGAGGACACCACAAACTTCTATGAATTTGTATTCCTAATGAGCTATACAGTAAAGTTACAAATGAATTATATAGAAATGTGATTTTGATGTTGAATTGTGTTCCACAACTCTATCCCTACACCCATTTTCATGTTGTTTTTGATTGACACTGACTACCTTCAATCAAGCGTTTCCCTCAATCTTTTAAAAGCAGCTTGAGTTATGTCTCTTTTCCTGCATGTCTCCTCTCTCTCTTCATTCAGAAACGTGACTCAGACAAGCCAACCCTACATAGCAAGAGGCCATACACACACACACACACACACACACACACACAGGGCCAGCTCTGATTAATTCAAAACCTAGCGCTCCACTCTGCTCCTACAGAGCCTCAGCCGTCCAATCACTTAAATCTATTAAAACTTTATTAGGCAGAACACGCCCCATGTGGATCTGTCCTAGTGAAAGAGGGGCTTTGTAGAGGGGTGTGCCGCAGCCCATCCCCTGCCCCTGATGGGCCTCGCCGGACAGTTTTTACACTCGTCTTTTGGGGATTTCATATCGGGGCTCGCCATGTTGTGATTTCACTCAAGCTTCTCTGCGGTCTTCAACAGTTCACTTCTGCTCAGGGTCTATAACAACGGGGGCCCCGCGCCCTCGTGTGGCGCGACCACCCACACACACACACACTCACACATAGATGGAGAGAGAACAAAAACACATGCATGCACACAGACATACACACATGAACACACACCACCGAGCTGTTCAAACAGAGCCAGCCTGCGTCTTAATCACAGTGCTGGTAAAGAAAAACTGGAAAAAGTAGAGGGGACTCAAAGTAAAAATGAGAGAGGAGAGGAAAGTAGAGACAGAGTCTAATGGGTAGGGTATGATACGCAGCTCGCTGCCTCCTCTCCTCCTCCGTCTCCCCTCTTTTCTCTATTCCCCTTGTCTCCACTCTTCCCTCTACCCCAACCCTCTCTATCTACTGTACATCTCTGCCCATCTCTCTCTCCCCTCTCTCCTTGCCCCATAAGTGCATCTGTTTGTCGCGTCTCTGTCTTTGATTAGTGTGATCCTGCTCAGTCTGAGGACGCTGGATTGCAGAGAGGCACCATTACACCCCCTGGACTCCATTTAACTCCTAATCCCTGCATGCATTATCTGCTGAAATTACTCTCTCTCTCTCTTTCTCTCGCTCTCTCTTAGCGCTGAGCCCTAAGTTAGCTGGAGACTAGAGGGGGATATTATCTTTGGTATGCAGACCCCAAAGGCCCCCAGAGCCCCACAGGCCCCCAGAGCACCAAGACACAACTCTGCCACCCGGGAGCAGTCTGCTCTGTCTCCATCCCCCGTTACCCCCTCACTATACCCCAATGTCCCTCCTCCTCCCCTCACCTCTTTCCGCCCCCATCCAGGCAGGCAGGGTGGCTTAAGAGCTAGACCAGAGATCAGATAGACGGCTGCAGATCCACACTAAAGCCCCAAAACTGAGCTAACAAATTACCCTCACCTCACAGTCTTCAACACACACACACACACACACACACACACACACACACACACGGACACACGGACACACGTGCAGACACACACACTTTACAGAGGGCTTTAGCTAAGGGGTGTGACTAGAATTAAATACTGCTTCAAATAATTACTTTATAATGACTCAATGAAAACTCACACAGGTTTACAGGTATACAGGTCTGGATGTACTTGAAACATTGCATGAGATTTTAAACAGCCAAATGTGACATTTCTCCAAACCCAAACTCTTAAACACCAAATGTAAGCGAGATTTCCTTCTGAGAACTCCTGACATTGCATTTTATGAGCATTGAAAAGGTCAACCTAGACACTGACAGATGCACCTTCACTCATTCACACTCTATATCCAAGAGAGCTCGCCTCTTCCTGTGTCATACACACAGACTCAACTGACCTACTGTGGCCTCATGTTTGTTTGTGTGTGTACGTGTGTGTGTGTGCCTGAGTGAGGGGACCTGTTAGGTAAACTGTTTGACATGAACGTGGAGGAAGTGATAAACAGGAAGTAAGGACCTCCCGCAGTGCTGACGCCCACACGCCTGGGTCACACCAAACATCTCAGTCATAAACACATGGGATATGTGGTTGTAAATATAGAAAGATATATCCTGCCAGAATTTTATGTCAAGAGAGACAGAAACCTTACATACTGTACCTTCAGGAAGTTCAGACCCCTTGACTTATTCTACGTTTGTTGTGTTAAAGCATGAATTCAAAATGGATTACATTTATTATTTTTCTCACATATTGACACACAATACCCCATAGTGAAAATTTGAAAAAGTTTATAGGCATTTTTGCTAATTAATTGAAAATATTTCATTTACATAAGTATTCACACTCCTGAGTGTGAATACGATTACAGCTGTGAGTAAATCTGTGTAAATCTAAGTGCTTTGCACACCTGGATTATACAATATTTGCAAATTATTCTTTTAAAAAATTATTCGCTTTGTGAAGTTGTTTGATGATCATTGCTAGACACACATTTTCTTGTCTTTTCAAGCCAATTTAAGTAAAGACTGTAACTAGGCAACTCAGGAACATTCAATGTCATCTCAGTAAGCAACTCCAGTGAATATTTGGCCTTGTGTTTTAGGTTATTGTCCTGCTGAAAGGGGAAATAGTCTCCCAGTGTCTTTTGGAAAGCAGACTGAACCAGGTTTTCCTCTATGATATTGCCTGTGCTTAGCTCTATTCCATTACTTTTATACAAAATCCCTAGTCCTTGCCGATGACAAGCATGCCCATAACATGATGCAGCCACCACCATGCTTGAAAATATGAAGATTGGTACTCAGTGTATTATGTTGGATTTGAGTTTAGGACATGAAAGAACATTTCTTTGCCACCTTTTTTGCAGTTTTACTTTTGTGCCTTATCGCAAACAGGATGCATGTTTTGGAATATTCTTATTCTGTACAGGCTTCCTTCTTTTCACCCTGTCATTTAAGCTGGTATTGTAAGTGCAATGTTGTTGATCAATCCTCAGTTTTCTCCTATCACAGCCATTAAACTCTGTTTTAAAGTCCTTATGGTGAAATCCCAGAGCAATTTTCTTCCTCTCCGACAACTGAGTTAGAAAGGATTCCTTATCTTTGTAGAGAATGGGTGTATTGACACAACAGCCAAAGTGTAATTAATAACTTCACCATGCCCAAAGGGATATTCAATGTCTGCTTTTTTTTTTACCCATCTACTAATAGATGCACTTCTTTGCAAAGCATTGGAAAACCTCCCTGGTCTCTGTGGTTGAATCTGTGCTGGAAATTCACTGCTCAACATTTTTACTCCTGAACTTATTTACATTTGCCATAGAAGGGGTTGAATACTTATTGACTCAAGACATTTCAGCTTTTGCAATTTTTATTAATTAGTAAAATGATCAAAAAACATTCCACTTTTACATTATGCGGTATTGTGTGTCACTGGCTTACACTCTCAATTTAATAAAATGTTCAATTTAGTATGTAACACAACAAAATGTGGAAAAAGTTAAGGGGTGTGAATACTTTTTGAAGGCACTGCATCTGTCAGACACTGATTCGCAGACCCGGCTGTGTCACCATATTGTACTGAATCATCAGCATGATGTATATTCTGTAATATCTTCACTAATATGCTTCTCTGAATATGATATTATGTATGACGCTATAAGCTTGGCTCACCTGTATTTGGCCTGATTGGTGGAGTGCTGGAAAGTTCTCCTATCACCACAGAGGTGGGGACCGTCAATGATGCAGAAACGTTTAGGCAGGCTCCAGATCTGTGCCTCGACACAATCGTGTCTACGGACAATTCCTTCAACCTCATGGCTTGGTTTTTGCTCTGACTAATGAATACTGAGGGAGAAAAAGGTGTAGATTCACACGCAGAGGGTAGCAGGTGTTTATCGTGGTCACAGGCAGACAATGGTCATACGCAGGTAGGCAAACAGGCAGGTGAATCAAAACTAGGACTGAAGGCTATAACTGATTCTCACAAACGAGCTAGGAAAAGGTTTAGTAGAGTCAAAAACTAACAATACCTAACACAGGCACAAACAGAATGAACTGAATTAAATAAGGAGCTGATGAGACTAGATGAGTAACTAACACAGGTGAAATCAATGAACAAATATGAAAGACCGGGCTACGTTCAAGAACACAACGAGCCTCCCCCAAGGGAGGTTCCTGATGACCCAACGACACCGGAGAATGGAGCAGGGGGGGAGCAGAGGTGGCCGCCTACCTCAAGGGCAGGTCTGGCAGGCTGGTTCGACAAGGTCGTGGACTGACCCGATGTTCTGCGTCGAGGCTGATGTCCAGTGGTCAACCCAGGGATCGGGGAGCGAGACGATCCAGGCGGTTATGGTAGAACGGGTCGAGGATGTCATGGTTGGGGAGCCAGGACCGGTCTTCAGGCCCATAACCTTCCCAGTCCACTAGATAGTGAATGCGACCTCTCAGGCATTTGGAATCAAAGATGCCTGAATGGCGTAGCCAGGTTTCCCTCCAACGTCCAATAGTGGGGGCGCACTGCGGGTTGAGACTGTAGGATGAACAGGGCTGTAGGTGACTGGTTTTAACCTCTCTAGGGTTACAGATTTCAAAAAGCAGTTACTACGAAAGCAAACATGCTATTTTCTGAGGACAGTGCCACGCACACACAAGTATTACTAGCATTTTCCAACCAAGCATTAGCGTCATGAAAGTCAGAAATAACAATAAAATAAATTGCTTACCATTGAAGATCTTCCTCTGGTGGCAATGCCAAGTGTCCTACCTACACAGTGAATGTTCGTTTTGTTTGATAAAATCCATTTTTATAGCCTAACACGAAACATTTGTAAACCGCTTGCGTCATGATTTCCGTCCCATTCAACTTTGGACGACGCGTTCGTGGTAATTACACACACTAAACAAACGTTTATCCAGTCAATGTTGGTTTCATTGCAATCCTCTGGTTGTTACTAACACAACCATACTTGATGGTTCTTTTCCCGGGACGTATTGACCAAAACAAACCGACTTGAAGACACCAATCAATGACATCATTGCGCACCAATGGTAGGACCGGTCTATCGTTGATTGACTGTATTTTGGCCCAATGACCACTGATCATCTTGAAATCTAGCTTGGAAGACAGCCAATGACCTGCGGTAATGTAATGGTTATACATTTGAAGACCAGCCTTTGTCGTAAACTCTGGCGTAAAAGAGGTTCATTCATTGCAAATCCTACTTGACGGAGCCCCGGGTGTTACGCATAGCAGTACATATTCAATAGCATTTTCAACAAGTTTATATATTTAAAATATGCCGAATATATCAGGAAAAGATAAAACAAAGTCTAGGTATACAGATTTAACCCAAATTATAGAGGAAATAGATAGATACAGCGAGACCAATTTGCTTCAGGAAGATTAATCTTTCAGCGAAGCTAGTTTTGACTCCCAGGCGGAAGACATGTTTCTGCATGGCAAGGATGCCATGCTGGTTTGGTCAATTCTAATGCTAATGTCATTGTTTGAAATTAATAATATCAAATATTATTCATTTGAGATTTTTTTAATAGATTTTCTTATTTTATTTGCTATATATAAAAATCTAATCTGTAATGAAATGTGTAAAGTACACATTGGCTATACTGTGTGTGTGTGTGTGATATATTTTTTAAATGTATTTTACATAAACATGGAATGGAACAGCCCTTCACCACTTCACCATAGTGATTATGTTCGCTGTACTCTATATATATGTTTATTTTACATGTTGATACAGGGCTCATATGTGAAAGTATTGTTACTGATTTTTTTTTTACATCTTTCACAGTGGCAGTGATTTTGATTATGAGCCGCCAATGTCTAGGTGTCCATCTCCCTCTGAAGCTGGTTCATCCAGCCGGACCCCCGCTGTCTCCGGCTCCACACCTACCTGGCCATCTAGAGATGTGAAGTCAGTGACAAAGAAGCGGAGGTGGGGAAGAGAGAAACCTGCAGACAGAGGGCCAGAGGGTCGTTGGCACTCTGTGTTAGAAGATAATGTGGAACCAAATCCACCAGTTTTTAGACCCAAAAGGCAGCCAGGACCTCAACTAGACATGACTGCAAAGTACAGCTCCCTTCAACTTTTTGAACTGTTTTTCACCTCGTCAGTTGTTGATTCCCTGGTGTCGAATACCAATAAGTATGGGGCTAAGAAGCAGGCAGGAAAGAAAGAGGCATGGAAGACCATTTCCATGTCAGACCTTTTCTGATACTTTTCAATGGTCATTTACAAGGGGCTGGTAATGTTTAAAACTCTAAAGGGACAGCTCTCTATCAACTGCCTTTCCCCATGACTGTCATGTCTTGTAAAAGGTTTCTGACTATCTCACAGGCGCTTCACATCAGTGACCCAGAGGTTGATGGGGAGAATGACAAGAAGAGAGGCACACCAAGGTTTGATAGGCTGTGCAAAATCAAACCTCTCTACCCCAACATCGTTGAGGCATGCAATACCTATTTTCAGCCTGCCCAGAACCTGTCCATCGATGAGAGGTTGGTAGCCTCAAAAGCCAGAATCAGCCTCAAACAATACATGCGTAACAAACCAACCAAATGGGGTTAGAAACGGTTTGTTTTGGCTGAGGAACGGCTACAAACTGTTTGTGGACAACTTCTACACAAGCCTACCCTGTTTACAGAGCTGAGGAAGCGGGATGTGTGGGCTTGTGGCACCATTCGGACCAACAGAGTGGGCTTTCCAAAGACAAAGGTGAACGACATGCCTAAGCGGGCTGAGCGGGGTACCATGCGATGGATCCGTGAAGATGGCCTGCTCTTTGTGAAGTGGATGGATACCAGAGAGGTGGTCATGTGCTCCAGTATCCACAAGTCCTTCAGTGGAGATCACGCCGTCAGGCGTGTGAAGGACGGTGCCGGGGCATGGACCACAAAAAATGTCCCCATTCCAGCTGCTGTGAAGGACTACAACAAGAGCATGGGAGGTGTGGACCTGTCAGATGCGCTGATGGGATACTACAATGTTCTCCACAAGACCATGAAATGGTACAAAACATTTTTCTATAATTTCATTGACATTGCTGTGGTGAATGCCTTCATCCTCCAGAAGGAAATGGCTAAGAGCTGTGGACAGCCCACCATCTCACAGCTAGCCTTCAGGGAGCTGCTCATCCAGGAGCTTGCTAGCTACAGCAAGTCCACTGTAGCACCTTCTGTCCCCTCTACCTCTGTCCCTTCTGCTCCAACCAGTGGTGTTCACCTGCCCAGATTCATCTCTGCAGGCATGAATGTGCCTCAGGGCAAAAAGGGCACAGTAGGTAGACGTCATTGAGCCCTTTGTCACAGGAAATGCCCACCTGCACCACCTGTTCAGTAAGCCTTTGCTTTACATCAGAAAGAGACTGCTATGGGCCATGGCACCAGCACCACAATATTGTGTAGAGGACTGATGGTCGTCACAATATTGTAAATAGAAAATATGTAAATAGTTACCCTTGTTAATTGTTTGTTTTAGTATTATTATTTTATATATATTTTTTTTTTTGGGGGGGGGGAAGAGGGTAGAATAGCATTTATGTATGTTGTATATAGTTCTTTCCTTCAAAATGTATCACTGTACCAATTCGGCTACTTGGGTACATTTGGGTACATTTGTGTGGGACACCTGGGTGACTTCATGCTCAATGTCATGTAGCTCGCTCATTTTTGAAGTTATCTGTCCAAAACTTTGCTCAGCTATTGTTGCCATCATATGTTCTTCATTCAAACCATCCCCAGCATCCTATCTGTATGTTTGGCTGTTCTTGGTCATTTGAAAGATGATGCAGCAACAATAAAAAACAGAAAACGTATGTTTATTTCCTTGTATTGTCTTCTACCAGATCTATTGTGTTATATTCTCCTACATTTCCACAACATTCAGAGTATTTCCTTTCAAATTATACCAAGAATATGCATATCCTTGCCTCTGGGCCTGAGCTACAGGCAGTTAGATTAGGGTATGTATTTAGGCGGAAATTGAGACGAATGGGGGGTACCCCAAATAAGTTTTAACAGAGACACATGGAAGGACGAGGAGATGTTATACTGACGGGGTAACTGGAGGTGGTACGTGACAGAGTTGATGCGATGTGTTATCTTGAAGGGACCAATGAAGCGAGGACAGAACCTTTTGCAGGGGAGGTGGAGCCGGATGTCTCTGGTAGAGAGCCACACATGCTGTCCGGGGTAAAAGAGTGTCGTAGGTCGACGACGTCTGTCGGCAAAGCGTTTCTGGGTATTAGAGGCTTCCTTCAGATGCTGGTGAGCGGTCTCCCATACCCGCTCACTATGCCGAAACCAGTCATCGACAGCTGGGACAGTACCAGGCTCCGCCTCCCAGGGAAACATGGGGGGTTGGTGACCAGGTGCACACTGAAATGGAGTAAGGTGGAGGGATGAATGCATGAGTGAGTTCTGAACGTATTCAGCCCAGGCCATATACCGACTCCAGTCGTGTGTAGAGCCAGAACATTGTTGGTTCAGGCGTTCCTTCTGCACATTGGTCTGGGGATGGTACCCAGAGGAGAGGCTGAGGGCGACCCCCAGTTGGTCACAGAAGGCTCGCCACACCCGGGAGACAAACTGGGGCCCGCGGTCAGAGACGATGTCCTTCAAAATCCCATACAGACGGAACACCTACTTGAACATACACTCAGCCAATTCCATGGCGTTAGGTAAATGAGGAAGAGGAACCAGATGACATATATATTTTTAAATGGTCTACTATGATAAGGATGGTGCTGTTACCAAAGGATTCAGGAAGGTCTGTGATGAAGTCAACAGCTATATGGGACCAGGGTCTGTGAGGGATTGGCAACGGTTGAAGCTTACCGGAAGGGAGATGACGAGGGCTTTTGGTTTGGGCACAGATAGGTTGGGGGGAGTACGTAATCCCTTATGTCGAATGTCAGTGAGGACCCCCAGAACTTACGGGCTGGTTCGTGTAATGTGATGTCCTGACCCCAAGGACGTGTGACACCATTGCATCAGTTGGAGTCTAACAGCTGCTGGTACGTAACTCCTCCCAGCTGGTGTCTCAGGAGGAGCTGGGTCTGAGGATATGGCTTCTTGTATGGCAGAGTGGACCTCCCACTGTACCGGTCCCATAATTCAAGAGGAAGGAAGAATGGGTGTAGGGTCTGAGTTACTGCTTGGAAGGTCAAGCTGGTGGGAGAGAGCATCAGCTTTTAGCTTTTCTTTCCAGGGATGTAAGTAACATGAAAATGTAAGCGTGTGAAGAGCCCAGCGGGCTTGTCTGGAGTTTAACCTCTTGGCCCCTCTGATATATTCCAGATTATGATGATCTGTTATGACGAGAAAGGGATGCTGTATGCCCTCCAAACAGTGGCGCCACTCCTCGAGGGCTAGCTTGATGGCGAGGAGTTCTATGTTCCCCACATCATAATTCCTCTCAGCGGAGGATAACTTTCTGGAGACGAAGGCACAGGGATGTGATTTTGGAGGTGTTCCCACCCGCTGAGAGACTATGGCTCCTACTTTGGAGGCATCCACCTCCAGGGTGAAAGGAAGGGTCGGATCAGGTTGGCAAAGGACAGGAGCTGAGGTGAAGAGGCATTTCAAGTTGTTGAAAGCAGTCAGGGCGGTATCAGTCCATTGAAGGGTCCGGTCTTTTGGCTGGTAAGGGCAGTGAAGGGAGCGGAAGTAGAACTGAAGTTCTGAATGAACCGGCTAGTAGTTAGAGAACCCAACGTTCCTTAAAACCTTTTGTGACTAGGGGGCAGTATTTTCATTTTTGGAAAAATAATGTTCCCGTAGTAAACGGGATATTTCGTCAGGACAAGATGCTAGAATATGCATATAATTGACGGCTTAGGATAGAAAACACTCTAAAGTTTCCAAAACTGTAAAAATATTGTCTGTGAGTATATCAAAACTGATATTGCAGGCGAAAACCTGAGAAAAATCCAATCCGGAAGTGCCTCATGTTTTGAAAGCGCTGCGTTCCAATGCGTCCCTATTGAGCAGTGAATGGGCTATCAACCAGTTTACTTTTTCTCCGTATTTCCCAAGGTGTCTACAGCATTGTGACGTAGTTTTACGCATTTATGTTGAAGAATACCCGTAAGCGGCTACATTGCGCAAGTGGTCACCTGATGCTCTCAGAGTGATTCTCGCGTAAAATACAGAGGTAGCCATTATTCCAATCGGTCCTACTGAAAAAACAATTGTCCCGGTGGATATATTATCAAATAGATATTTGAAAAACACCTTGAGGATTGATTATAAACAACGTTTGCCATGTTTCTGTCGATATTATGGAGCTAATTTGGAATATTTTTCTGTGTTTTTCCGGGCGATTTCTCAGCCAAACGTGAAGAACAAACAGAGCTATTTCGCCTACAAAAATAATATTTTTGGAAAAAAGGAACATTGGCTATCTAACTGGGAGTCTCGTGAGTGAAAACATCCAAAACGCTTTAATTTGAATGCTTTTCTGATTTCCGTGACCAAGTTACCTGCTGCTAGCTGGACAAAATGCTATGCTAGGCTATCGATAAACTTACACAAATGCTTGTCTGGCTGTAAAGCATATTTTGAAAATCTGAGATGACAGGGTGATTAACAAAAGCCTAAGCTGTGTCTCAATATATTTCACTTGTGATTTTCATGAATAGGAATATTTTCTAGGAATATTTATGTCCGTTGCGTTATGCTAATTCGTGTCAGTCGATGATTACCTTCCCTCATGCGGGATGGGGAGTCACTAGAGTTAACGGTGGTGGGTTTGGACCAGTTACTGACAGCGGGGACTTTGTTCTCATCCATGCTGACCACTCCTGGTGTCAGTACGAAACCGAGGAAGTTAACCGAGGTTACATGGAATGTGCTCTTTTCCGTCTTCACATAAAAGGTTATGGTCAAGGAGCCGTTGAAGAACCTTTTGCACATGCTGTATGTGTTCCTTTAGGGAGTAAATCAGGATGTCATCAATGTAGATGATGAGAAAGCTGTTGATCATATCCTGGAAAACCTTGTTCATAAAGGATTGGAAGACGGCGGGGATGTTAGTAAGGCCATAGGGCATGACCAGGTATTGGTAGTGTAGGCTGTCCATATGACAGTGGCCCAATCCAGGGCTTTGCCTGTGAGTAGAGACAACAAAATCCACCCTGCTCTTGTCGGTGGTGAAGTTAGTGGGTTGTGCTCAATGTATTTGCTGCATTGCATCAGAAATCCCTGACATTTCCCAGGTGAACCGTCACATTTTCCAGGCATGGATATGAATGAAGGAGGACTATGGGTTACAAAACCTGGCATCGGAGGAGTAGGGATAGGCTGGTGGAGAAGATGGCAGATTTCCTCCATACTCTCCTCTTGCTGGGATAGGTGCCACTGTAGCTGCTCTGAATCCATTCCTTTCTTAGGTGAGGTATTCTGTAATGAATACTCAGGGAGAAAAAGGTGTAGATTCACGCGCAGAGCGCGGCAGTTGTTTATTTCGCCCTCGCCGAAGGCAGGAAACGTGGTCACAGGCAGGCAATGGTCATACACAGGTAGGCAAACAGGCAGGTGAATCAAAACTAGGACTGAAGGATATAACTGGTTCTCACAAACGAGCTAGGAAAAGGTTTAGTAGAGTCAAAAACAGTACCGCACAAAGGCACAAACAGAATGAACTGAACTAAATAAGGAGCTGATGAAACCAGGTGAGTAACTAACACAGGTGAAATCAATGAACAAAAAGACAGGGCTACGTTCAAGAACACAACGAAACAAGGCTACGTTCAAGAACACAACGAAACAGAGCACAAGGTTGACTAAGAAAATGAATACAGAACCTTACACTGACATGCACTGTCAACTGTGGGACCCTGTATAGACAGGTGTGTGCCTTTCCAAATCCAGTCTGAATACTTATTTAAATGTAGTATTTCCGTTTAAAAAAAAATACATTTTCAAACATGTCTGAAAACCTGTTTCTGCTTTGTCATTACGGGGTATTGTGTTTTTATTTATTTCAGCCTTAGAATAAGGCTGTAACGTAACAAACTGTGGAAAAAGTCAAGTGTTCTGAATACTTTACGAATGCACTGTAGATGAAATGAAGTGTCTACCAACCATGGCAGTCAATGTAATCAACACATTATATCTGTTCAATATTATCAACTAACAAAATAAGTTCCTACTCCCCATTTACAGTATAATCATGTCAGAAAGCTACAGTATGCTAATTGCCTTCTTACATCTTATTTTCTACAGTAAAATGACATCTGGCATAGAATGAATCCTGCTCAGTGTATACAAGAGTAAATGATGGCAGATTCCCCATCTTGTCACTGGTGTATATAGACAGAGGGAAAGAGAAAAACAAAGGCTCCTTGGCTCTGAGGCCTGTTTCTGTGTGTGGCACCACGTCACTCTTCTCTGGCAGTCATGTGGTAAATATTGTGTTTCCTGTCTCCTCAACTGTTTTGGAAATTGGCTTGTGTTAACCCTGTGACCTCACGACCCCAGGCCTGGCAGGAGGGTGTGTGTGTGTGTGTGTGTGTGTGTGTGTGTGTGTGTGTGTGTGCGTGCTTGTGTGTATACAGTATGTGGCAGTTGCAGTAAGAGAGAGCAGGGCCTGACGCTAGCTAGCTCACAATGCCCTCCCCTGTCTCCCTGGCCATAGTCAGGGCTGCCTGAGACATGGTTCACACTGACAGAGATAAGTGATTCCTGCTCAGCTCTGACTGCTCCATTCTCAGGCCATTTCAGAAGGCTATGCCAACTGACCACCGCCTCCCAACTCCCCAGGCAGGGACCCCCTAGTAGGAGGAAAGACCTGTACCAACCAATGGAGAGAGGAGGGAGATTATCTCCATGTTGCTATAAAAGTTACAAAATTATTGACTGTCCAAACATTGACTACAACATTCTCTAAAGTGCTGGTTATTGTCATTTGTGTTTTTCACTAAATGCTTGAAACAAAATGACATTCTAAATGATTTCCTTACACACTATATAATCATGCTGTCTTTGGGCATGTCTAGTGTACGTCTAATATACATATGTGCATGTGTGTATGTAGTTAGTGACAGGAGGGCAGAAATCAGGGGCTGAAGAAGGGGAGCAGTTAACCTCCCTGAGTGGTTGGAGATACAGAACAAATTAGTCATTAGGGAACTCCACCGTGACCTCCTCTCCTCCCTCTATCCAGATTAGAATTGCCTACGATGCGCTAACAAGCAGGGAACATGATAATGTGCTCTCTCTCACACACACACGCACACACACACACGCACACACACACACACAACCAGTAGAGTTCTGTCAATTGTATAAAGACTCATTTCCTGACTATTTTCTCATGAGAGAAGCCCTTCAGACGAGAACATGTAATGTGCTGAATACCACACAGACTCATGGGCATGCTAAGCACACACTCAATTCACCTGAATAATGTACTGAAAACAAATCACTGTCTTATCACCAGTTCTTTATCCCAGCGGCCATTGGTTCAGAAAAACCTCTATTCTGATAAAGGAGTCACTTCCATAGCCAAAATAGGCATACATATCCTAGGTCTCAGTGAATAGTGTGTGCTTGTGCATACTGTATGCAAGTGTGTGAGTGTGTAAGTGTGTGTATGTGAGCCAAAATGACATCACAGTGGGCCAGGTGGCCAAACGTGTGCCGTCTCAGTCAGTGTCCAATTAAGTTGCGGTAACTTCCACCCTGACATCCGGCTGTATTACAGTCAGAGACACGGAGCAGCTTCCAAACACAACATCTCTCTGTTTCTACTGGCACCCTCCACACTGCAGCCCTGGACAACTCTCATCAGCTATCAACTCTCTTACAGTACAGCAGCTGTGTGTGTGTGTGTGTGTGTGTGTGTGTGTGTGTGTGTGTGTGTGTGTGTGTGTGTGTGTGTGTGTGTGTGTGTGTGTGTGTGTGTGTGTGTGTGTGTGTGTGTGTGCATGATCAGTGCGTTCGGAAAGTATTCATTTTGTTACATTACAGCTGTCACGTCCTGACCTTAGTTCCTTTTTATGTCTCTGTTTAAGTTTGGTCAGGGCGTGAGTTGGGGTGGGCATTCTATGTTGTGTATTCTAGGTTTTGTATTCCTGTGTTTGGCCTGGTATGGTTCCCAATCAGAGGCAGCTGTCGATCGTTGTCTCTGATTGAGAACCATACTTAGGCAGCCTGTTTCCCACTATGTGTTGTGGGTAGTTGTTTTCTGTTTCTGTGTCTGCACCAGACAGAACTGTTTCGTTTTCGTTCATTCTCTTATTATTTTGTTTTGTGTTCAGTTGAAATATAATTAACATGGACACGTACCACGCTGCATATTGGTCCGTTCCTTCATACTCCTCCTCAGAAGAGGAGGAAAACTGTTACAGAACTACCAACTAAAAAAGGACCAAGCAGCGTGGTAACCAGGAGCAGAGGGTTCTAGACTCCTGGACTTGGGAGGAGATACTGCAAGGCAAGGGAGCCTGGGCACAGGCTGGGGAACATCGCCGCCCCAAGGAAGATCTGGAGGCAGCGAGAGCTGAGCGGCGGCGATATGAGGTAAGGCAGCTCAACAGGCACGAGAGGCAGCCCCCCAAAAACATTTGGGAGGGGGCACACGGTGAGATTGGCGGAGTCAGGCGATAGACCTGAGCCAACTCCCCGTGCTTACCGGAAGAAGCACAGTACTGGTCAGGCACCGTGTTATGCAGTCAAGAGCACGGTGTTGCCAGTACGCGCTCATAGCCCGGTGCGCTATAGCCCAGCCTCCCGCAAGTGCCATGAGAGAGTGGGCATCTAGCCAGGGTGTATTGTGCCGGACCAGCGTGTTTGGTCTCCGGTACGCCGTTTCGGCCCAGGGTATCCTGCGCCGGCTCTGTGTGCTGTGTCTCCGGGACGCTGGGAGAGTGCAGTGCGCCCTATGCCTGCGCTCCACCCGTCCCGGGTGAATGTGGGTATTGAGCCTAAGGGAGAAGTGTGAGTGGTATGTACCAGATCTCCAGTGCTCACCCACAGCCCGGTTCAACCTGAGCCTGCACTCTGGAGGGTCCGGGCTAAAGTGGTCATCCAGCCTGGAGGAGTGGTGCCAAGGCTGCGCACCAAAGCTCCAGTGCTCCCCCACAGCCCAGTTCATCCGGTGCCTCCTCCACGCACAAGGCCTCCTGTAGGTCTCCTGTGGGTCCTGTGGCAGCCCCACGCACCAGGCTGTCGCTCCGTCTCCTCCCTCCAGGTTCTCCCGTCAGTCAGGAGCTGCCAGAGCCGCCCGTCAGTCAGGAGCTGTCAGAGCCGCCCATCAGTCAGGAGCTGCCAGAGCCGCCCGTCAGTCAGGAGCAGCCAGAGCTGCCCGTCAGTCAGGAGCTGCCAGAGCCGCCCGTCAGTCAGGAGCCGTCAGAGCCGCCCGTCAGTCAGGAGCTGCCAGAGCCGCCCATCAGTCAGGAGCTGCCAGAGCCGCCCGTCAGTCAGGAGCTGCCAGAGCCGCCCGTCAGTCAGGAGCTGCCAGAGTCTCCCGCCTGTCCAGCGGGTACTGCAGAGATGGTTGTCCTGTTGGAAGGTTCTCCCATCACCACAAAGGAACTCTGGAGTTGTGTCAGAGTGACCATTGGGTTCTTGGTCACCACCCTGACCAAGGCCCTTCTCCCCCGATTGCTCAGTTTGGCTGGGCAGCCAGCTCTAGGAAGAGTCTTCTTAGTGGTTCCAAACTTCTTCCATTTAAGAATGATGGAGGCAACTGTGTTCTTGGGGACCTTCAATGCTGCAGAAATGTTTTGGTACCCTTCCCCAGATCTGTGCCTCGACACAATCCTGTCTCGGAGCTCTACGGACAATTCCTTCGACCTCATGGTTTTTGCTCTGACATGCACTGTCAACTGTGTGACCTTATATAGACAGGTGTGTGCCTTTAAAAATCATGTCCAATCAATTGAATTTACCACAGGTGGATCCAATAAAGTTGTAGAAACAACTCAAGGATGATCAATGGAAACAGGATGCACCTGACCTCAATTTCAAATCTCATAGCAAAGGGTCTGAATACTTATGTAAATAAGGTATTTCTGTTTTTTATTTTTTATAAATTTGCAAACATTTCTAAAAACAGGTTTTATTTTTTATATTTTTTATGGGGTATTGTGTGTAGATTGATGAGGATTTTTTATTTATTTATCAATTTTAGAATAAGGTTGTAACATAACAAAATATGTAAAAAGTAACGTGACAAAATGTGGAAAAAGTAAACAGGTCTGAATACTTTCTGAATGCACTGTGTGTGTGTGTGTGTGTGTGTGTGTGTGTGTGTGTGTGTGTGTGTGTGTGTGTGTGTGTGTGTGTGTGTGTGTGTGTGTGTGTGTGTGTGTGTGTGTGTGTGTGTGTGTACAGTAAAGCAGCAGAAGTGAAATACTGTATGTAGTTATCATTTACGCAAAGCAATCACAGTACTCATTACCAAGGGGAGGGTGATCACACACGTCAAAATAAATATTTGTGTCTGTCTGTAAGTGTGTGTGTTTGTGTGTTTGTACATGCCTGTGTTTGTGCGTGTTTACAGAAAGCAGAGTAGCATGTAGCCCATGTGGTGTCTGCATCTGTTACATTCCCACAGTGAGTTAGAATGGATTTTCCGCGATTGAGAGGGAAATTATGCTGATGTCGAATGCAATTGGCAAGTTTGAGTGCATTTTCCAACCCCCAAGGAATTGACATGCCATTGTTGATCAAAAGAGTCTCTGTAAGTTATACCAGACCTGGACAAGCAGGAAGCGACTACCTACCTGGCAAACAACTCTGTCAATATGCTTCTACTTTCTGGAATGAACAGTTTTCAAGATGCAAGTACTAACTATATATTTTGGTTAGCAATACAGAGAACTTCTCTGACCCCCTCTTCATCACCATCACTTGTCCATTATACGAGGGTCGGTTGTAAACAAGGCCTAACAGAGTGGTTCTCTAACTGCTACCCTAGTATGCACATCATCCCGCTAGGCATTACATTAGTCTCAGTGGATACAATCAGTCTGTGTGATGGGAAAAACCCATGATGGTCTGAACCTAGTGACTCACCATTGGCCTAGTCATTCACGTACATGCACCACTTAGTGATAGTGACGCAAAATGATTCTGAACATTACATTTGTCACCATGAATTCCCTGGATGTCACCATCGCCAAACAGAGTAAACAATGTGGAAAACAACAAGTCATCCTTCCGTGACAACCCAGTGTTTCTCCATTGCAACCAGGAAGTTTTAGAGGACTACTTTAGGGCGGAGGAATGGGGTATTAGGGCCATCCCATGGGGACAGCAGGGATATGAGGACGACGAGAATTTGTCATTTCAGAATACAAGAACCCCAGAGTGTAAACAGTGGCTGTGTGTTAGGACAGGACAGGGCTCGGCTCCTGCCAAGAGACAAGGCTCTCTGAGCCCACAGACTGCTATTAAACAACCTACACTCCCAGAGAGCGAGAGCCTATGCCCTCCGCCCCACATCCTCCTGGGTGGTCCCTGTTTCAGGGAGTATAAAAGACTGACAAACAGGCGGACTGCAAACTGTAAACCAGCCCCACAATACACTGGGCCAAAACACAACTAGGACTGGCCATGGAAACACTAGCTACTGCTGGTGAGGGCGGGGGAAAGAAGTGACCGAGAAACAGAGAAGGAGAAAAATAAAATACCTGACCCAACTGTAACGGAAGAAGACAGGGAGGATCGGGGAAGATATATATATAGAGAGAGATATAGCAGAGGCATCAAGTTCTGTCCAGGTTCTGCTTAATGCCTCTATTCAGACAACTGTGTGTTGTAGAACGACTAACATTATAGACCAATTAACATCACATACAGTACAGTAAAAGTACCACCTTCACAACTACCTGCAGGCCTGTTGTTATACTGTAATGTAGAATCAGGCCTGGTACACACTGGGCTGCAGAGGGGAGGAAATTACACAATTTGCCCCTGATTCCAACTGTCAAACATGAGGATATGGAGAGATGTTGACCCTTAAGATGAAAGAGAGTAGGGTAACTCAGAGTAGTCACCTAACTACTGTACACTGTATGTCTGTAGTCTGTGGTTAGTGTTGGGGTTAGGACTCTGCTTCTGGGATAGATTTGGGGTGGCTCAATGACAACAGTTCATAGTTTAGGCTTCCCTAGTGGATATATGACCCTGGAACTACAATGTGTGGTTAGATTATTTCTGTTCCTCTGAATCTGATAGCTCAGTGGTCTGGAATGGGAGACTGGGTAGGGAATGGGAGTTGATCGTTCAGAAATGTCTCGACTCCCCCAGTGGATACCCAGGTTGTAAATGTAAAAGAGGATTGGTTCTCATTGACTTCCTAAAGTGCAAAATGTAGATAACAGATGACAGGCAGGCAGGTGCTCATTCTCCTTTACCACAGGACATTAAAACAAACAAGCAGAACCTCACATCCTGCCCACCAGGCCATGCCATGCTATGTCACACAGCGGAGGAGAACATCACAGGGCATTCTCTGTGTGTGTGTGTGTGTGTGTGTGTGTGTGTGTGTGTGCGTGCGTGTGTGCGTGCATGTGTGTGTGCGTGCGTATGTGTGTGTGTGTGCCAACCCCTAACCAGGGTGGAGATTTCGAAATGGTCAGTCTGAAAAATACTAGTGTCCTGGTTGTGTCGCCTTGACAACAATGACACCATATTCAACATGACAGCTGGATTTTATTCCTTTGCCACCCAGTGGGACACTGGAAACAAACACACACACACACACTAAAGCACACGCACCACAATTTGCAATGGTTCAATTCAAATGTATTGTGTTTTATTTATTTAATGTATTCATAATACAATAAGAACTGTTATTTTATATTTTGTTCCAGCTCAGGCAGGTGCTGGCTGTGTTCAGACCCTGGCCGTGTATCTGAGCTGGAACATCCAGGACACCCGGCCGCCCGCCTCCACCTGACCGATCCATGATGCCACCGTCCATGCTACAGCCTGGACAAATAGCTGGATATGTTGATCCATGATGCCCCCGTCCATGCTACAGCCTGGACAAATAGCTGGATATGTTGATCCATGATGCCCCCGTCCATGCTACAGCCTGGACAAATAGCTGGATATATTGATCCATGAATCCACCGTCCATGCTACAGCCTGGACAAATAGCTGGATATATTGATCCATGATGCCCCCGTCCATGCTACAGCCTGGACAAATAGCTGGATATATTGATCCATGATGCCCCCGTCCATGCTACAGCCTGGACAAATAGCTGGATATATTGATCCATGAATCCACCGTCCATGCTACAGCCTGGACAAATAGCTGGATATATTGATCCATGAATCCACCGTCCATGGTACAGCCTGGACAAATAGCTGGATATATTGATCCATGATGCCCCCGTCCAGCTACAGCCTGGACAAATAGCTGGATATATTGATCCATGAATCCACCGTCCATGCTACCAGTCTTTGCTTTGTTTCCCCCACAATGAAATCAGGGAGGAGACTGTTGATCTGCCTCCGTCGTCTTTTTGATCGTACTTTAGTCACACGTGATATCTCAGACAGCACTGGCCTGATTTTAACGTGTTTTGCCATAGAGATCTGGCATTTACAAAATTACACTAACTGGCCCAAGACGGGAGCTAGAGTAAATAACTGAAATGTGTTGGTCTCACGCAATATCTCAACTGGCCCAAGGGGGGCACCGCGTCATTCATGGGAGATGACATTTAATGTTAGCACTGCATCATATTCAGTCACACACACACAAATGCACGTCTCTTCATAGACTTCAATCTCTATGACAGCCATGCAGACCTTTTTGACTGTATGATTCTCTGTGTTGAAGAAACCAGCCTTTCCTCCTTCCCTTCTTGTTGTCCTGCTTTCCTCCTCTTATTCTCCTCCCTAATTCCTCCCCTTTTCCTCTTCCTCCTCTTCCTCCTCTTCCTCCATCTCCTCTCCTCCCCCTCTCCACACTCCACCTCCCCCTCCGGGGCTCTCGGGTTACCCCATGTTACAGGCCAGACAAGCTGGGGAGTCTTTCAACAAGCAAATTACAGGCAATTAGGAGCCCAAAGGATAACATTCAGAATGCAAGGGAGGGCTGGGGAGAGGACTGGGGAGAGGGCTGAGGACAGGCCCGGGGAGAGGACTGAGGACAGGGCTGGGGTGGGCTGGGGAGAGGACTGAGAAAGGGGCTGGGGTGGGCTGGGGAGAGGACTGGGTAGAGGCCTGGGGTGGGCTGGGGAGGGGACTGGGTAGAGGGCTGGGGAGAGGACTGGGGGGGGACTGGGTAGAGGGCTGGGGAGAGGACTGGGGGGGGGGACTGGGTAAAGGACTGGGGGGGGGGGCTGGGTGGAGGGCTGGGGAGAGGACTGGGGGGGGACTGGGTAGAGGGCTGGGGAGAGGACTGGGGGGGACTGGGTAAAGGGCTGGGGAGAGGACTGGGGGGGGACTGGGTAAAGGGCTGGGGAGAGGACTGGGGGGGGCTGGGTGGAGGGCTGGGGAGAGAGCTGGGGAGAGGACTGGAGAGAGGACTGGGGAGAGGGCTGGGTAGAGGGCTGGGGGAGGACTGGAGAGAGGACTGGGGAGAGGGCTGGGGGAGGACTGGAGAGAGGACTGGGTCGAGGGCTGGGGAGAGGGCTGGGGGGAGGGCTTGGAGAGGGCTGGGTAGAGGGCTGGGGTGATGGCTGGGGAGAGTGTAGGGAAAGGACTGGGGGAGGGCTGGGGAGAGGACTGAGGAGAGGCCTGGGGAGAGGACTGAGGAGAGGCCTGGGGAGATGGCTGGGGAGAGGACTGAGGAGAGGCCTGGGGAGAGGATTCTGCTGAACACTAGCCCCTCTCTCTCTGTGTGTGTGTGTGTGTGTGTGTGTGTGTGTGTGTGTGTGTGTGTGTGTGTGTGTGTGTGTGTGTGTGTGTGTGTGTGTGTGTGTGTGTGTGTGTGTGTGTGTGTGTGTGTGTCAGCCTAAGCTGACAGAGGGCAGAGAATGACCCCTCCTCACCTCCCCTCAGGCACTGAGGACATGGTCATTGCCCTGCCAACGACCCCAGAGCGGACACACGGACACACACACCGCGCCAGTGCCAGATAAGATAACCAGGCCAATGTCTGAGGGCATTATGACACAAGGTTTTTTCTGTGTCCTGGGAATGGTACATTATCCAATCAGCGCTAAATGGAAATATATAAATAAGGACTGTCACACACCTGATGACACTGCTAACGACCATATCAGAAACTGATGACAGCCCAAAAGAAGTGGTTACACATCCCCACACACACCACTTCTGGTCAATAGCACACAAACATCCCAAAAAACATTCACTTCACGTGATCAGCTGTTTGTCAGCTCTCTATTTACACTATGGATGTCAAATGGAACAATTTGCAGTTGTTTAATGTAATTCCGTGACATTACTGTAATTTCAGTCATTAATTAATGTGATAAACATAAATGTTATAGCAAAAATCTCTGACAACAAAAACCTTCAACAATTCACCACCAAGGGTGGATAGAGAGAATCTAAAACAACCAAAGAAAGTGGACAGAAATGGAGAATGAAAGTACAGATGGAGGATCTTAATTTGAGCACTCTTTTGTTGCTGAGAATCTCCCTGCACGGCAGGAAATGTAAACTTGTTTTGTATTCAAGGTTTAAAAAGGCTTCTAAAGTTTGTCATTTCCACATTGAAATGTCAGACTTGATTTTAATGAAAAATGTATCAACCCCTACAAAAATATCCATTCATGAAATAATCAACATAGTAATTCACATTTCCTGTTGCTGCAGGATTTTTTTCCTGATGTTGCAAACATGTTCAAATTAAGATCCTACATCTGTAAGAGTCATAAGATTAAAGGTCTCCCACACAAAAGAGGCTTTAATGTTGCAACATGGAGGCCTGAACCACACTGGAGTAAACCGAGGCATTCTTCAGAGCTGAGACGATTGGAAACTAACATGCTCCTGGGTTAGCCATGTGTGTCCACAGCCGTCACAAATGTATCATTGTGAAACATCAGCAAGCAAAGTTTTAGGAGATTAGATCAAAGATGTGGATATGTATTGAGAAGGGATGGAAAAATGTATCTCACCGTGGCTATGCTGCGGCTCTCTCAAAACCCGAACATCTCAAATGAGTCCAATTATGCCACAAGAGCTTTGTGGAGTTAGTGTTTGGGTTTGTGTTCCGTCTGACTCGGGTGCAGAAGGTCATTCTCATCTCACTGATCACTGCTAATGAGAAGTTTCATCAAACAATAAGGGAAATACAGGGATACAAGCAAACGACTCCAGATGCTCATACCTATTAGTCAGCATGCTTTGTGTACAGTGTCTACCTTTCAACAAAACTACATTTCTACACATTTTCACACTGTGAAGTTTCATTGCATACAATACAGAGCAGTGACGTAGCCATAGATTCATTGGAAGGTGGGCTTGCAGCTATCAATTTTACACATTTTGCCATGGGGCAAAGAGAAAGATTTGCTGTTTTGAAGGTCATTTCCTGCAATTCTACACATTTTGCCATGGGGCAGAGAAGAAAATGTGCAGTTTCATAGCTCATCTCATGCTATTCTACACAAAAATGAACATGTTTAAAGCTAATTATAGCAAACGTATAGGTGTTGACTGTGATAAAGGCATTGGATTTGAGCTGTCTTGTTCTCTAAATGAACAAAATAAATAGGCAGTGGCATGGTGCATATAGCCATAGAAGCACAGTGACACATGCCTGAATACAATCATATCCGTGGCTTATTCGGGGGTGTGGCTTTCAGTTAGTTGTTTTTGGCAACCCATGCCGTGAGATTGAATGTCATTCCAGTTCATCAGTTCTGTTATATTTCATCTAAACCTGTGCACTGCTTGCTATGGATTCTATCTGAGGGTGTTTGCATGTTTAGGTAAAAAGACAAATCATGTCCAGGATTTTTTGGGGTTGTTGCTCAGTCTGATTGGGTGGGCCCAGCTTCCCAGTGCCTATGCCCCTTGTACACATGTGGATGCCAATCATTTGGCACGGTGTCTGTAAAGTGTTAAACATGTCCATTCTTCTGTTGGGGAATTAGAGAGCTCTTAAAACTGATCCCTGTGGATCCCCTGAGAGGTCTGAAGTGTTAGGAATAGGCACAGTAAAGCCTGTCTGAAGTTCACTAAACACTATGTGTGTGTGTGTGTGTGTGTGTGTGTGTGTGTGTGTGTGTGTGTGAGAGAGAGAGAGAGAGAGAGAGAGAGAGAGAGAGAGAGAGAGAGAGAGAGAGAGAGAGAGAGAGAGAGAGCTGTGCACACACCAAGGAGCCAAATCATAATTCCAGGCCTATCATTGTAATCACAGCTGCATTAGAAAATGGATTTTGTCAGAGCACGTCAAGTCCATTAAGAACTGGCGCAGCAAGATGCTGAGCAGCTGTGTGCACTCTCTGTCTCTCTATCTTTGACTCTCTCTCTCTTTCTCACTCCCTCATTCTCCCAGGGCTTAGGATTTAGCCAGGTCACCGTGAAACAAGTCGATATTCAACGTCCATGCATGTCTGAGGACATCAGGAGATGATGTGGAAATTGGACACAGTGAGAGCTGTTACCTTCAAGTAGGCTTTGGTTTTTGCTAGGACATTGTGGACGAGGATAGCGGATGGGCGTAAGAATCTAACTCTGATTCCAAAGGTTGCATGTTTGAATCCAGCGATAGAAAGTTGTTATTTAGATTTTTGTTTTAAACCTATCCTAAACCTTAACCCTTACCTTAACCATTCAGAGTTAACGCCTAACCTTAAGACTTTGGAGGTACAGTAGTGCCTAAACTTAACCCTAACCGTAAAAATGTGGAGCTAATGCCTAAACTTAACCTTAAACACTTTGAAATGTGACATTTGCAACAACTTAAAAATGTGACATTTGAGAAACATGGATGAACGTCTAATTCTGACATGAGACTGTGAGAGCTAGTTGCAGGATGAGGGGGCTTGTTAACTTCTATGTAATTGTTGTTGTCTGTTGGATTGTATTTATGTGTCTTTTGTGTGTCTGTGTGTGTGTACGTGCATGTGTAGCAAGAGAGAGAGGGAGAGTAAGAGAGTGAGTGAGAGAGGGAGCGAAGGAGAGAGAGGGAGTTTGAGAGCAGGAGAGAGAGGGAGTTTGAGAGCGGGAGCGAGGCAGAGAGTGGTGCAGGCTGGGGCTGGTTTAGATTAGCTTTCTGTCCTGTTGAATCTGACAGTGGTGACATGTGCCCTGCCCCGGTGGCCTTAGCCAGTAACAGCCGTGTGTGTATGTATGTGTGTGCGTCAGGCAGATCACTCAAGAGTGAAATTGGATGTCTATCCTTGTCCTGGGGTCGTCAGGAAATGCCTTCAATACCGGACACTAGGAACAACAGTGAGTGCTATAACTGTTTTGCAAAGGTGTTATGAATGGGGATGGTGGATGGGGGTAATCCCATGACTCCGGATCACGCATGGATCAGTCGTGTGTTCAATCCCAGTGATGGACACTCATTTTTATTTTATTTTAACACTATTACCTTACCTTAACCATTACCTTAACCATTCGGAATTCATGCCTAAGCAAAATTATTGTGAACCCTATCCCAAACCTTAACCCTTAACTTCGAAATGTGATGTTTGAAGAAACGGAACAATGCTGAGCCGGAGGAGTCAACCCAGGGTGTCCAAAATAGAAATGTGAAGTTTGGAGCAACTTAAAAATGTTATGTTTGGAGAAATGTGGATATAATTATGCAATAAGACTGTGAGAGCTTGTTGGTGTGTGTGGTGTGTGGTGTGTGGTGTGTGTGTGTACCTCCCGCTTCACTGCCGGCCATACGGAATGCAGGGAATGCTTCTGGCTCTGACCCCACCCCTGTCCTGTTGGCCCGGCCCATTCCAGAGGGACAAGGGGGGAGGGGCTGTTGGGAGAAGCAGTGACAGCTCAGTAACACTCACCAGAGCCTGCCGTCCCCCGTCGCAGAGTGGCATCGCCTACCCTTTTCCAGAAGAGAGAGTTTATTTTTGCTCCTGCTCTCCCCAGTGCCTGCTATAGAGCCCCACCGAGCACGGGGCCCCTCTCCCTCTGCCCTGCCCCTCCACTCTCCTCCACTCCCCTGACCCGGAAAGAGATTTATTGGGGGAAAACGAAAGAAAAAATATCTGTGACCTCCACTTAGCCAGGAGTAAACACATGACTGGTGTGGTTTAATCAGAAGAGCACAGTCTTCCCTCAGCGCCAGAGCACCAGGTTTATGGGACAGTTGTAAACAGGTTGTAATATGTGTTTCTCTGGCACAGACTGGGGAACATGAAGATGTTGTGGCTGTAATGACTACGCCTCCATGTAGTAGGCGTTTATATCATATTCCTGGTAGGTGATGGTTTTCTGGTTTTCTCTAAGTAAAGTGTGTGTAGGTATACTCAGTCATCTCACACGAGTCCTTACATCTGGAATTAAAGTGATGGTTTTGTATAATTTCAGCCAGTAGTTTTGAAGGTAGTGTTCACTAGCCAAAACGGGTCCCCAAAAATGTAGCACAATTGTGTACCACGTTCGTTTGTTTTTTTGTTTTTTTATACAAATTCCAATTTGCATTTGTAAGTGCTTAAGATCCCACACCACATCTTTAAATAAGGCTAAAATAATTCTAACTATACTATAATCATAGGTTGAAGGAGATATGTTACGGTTATGTATTTCAGTCACATCAGTTCAAGCTCCTGCTTGCTTATAGTTATAGCTTTGTAAAATAGGACAACCTATCATTCAGAGTATCTCCCTCGGAAATCAAATCCAATCTTCCTGTCTGACAATTGAAACAGAAACGGCTGATGACTATCTGTTTGACATTGTATTTATTTGACATGGGGGAAGGCCCATTCTACTGTACCCTGAAATTACAAACACATCAGTTATCTTACAGTAAATGAACTAAACATGCTAATATGTTTAGCTTCATATCATATCATATCATTCTATTATATACTATACTTCAATAACCTATGAATAGTACCTCAACTGAGTTTTGTCAAAAAACATATGGTGATGAAATGATTTGGTGTCACAGAAATGTACAATGTTAAACACAAACCAATGGCAAAAAGTGAGTTATTCCATCAGGACATCAAGAAAACAGGTGTGAATACGTACTGATACACTGAGTGGGAGTGAGATGAGATATTGTGTTAAACGACTGTTATTACACAACTACTCATACCAATGCCAGTGATTACACAATTAGGAACACTTATCACTGAGTCAGAACGTTCAGTGGAAGAATGCAGATTCTCTGGACTATTGATTCATCTCCCCAATCTGCTCTCCTTCCTTCCCTTCCTCCTCCTATCCATCTTTCTTCTCCTCCTCTCCTCTCCTCTCCTCTCCTCTCCTCTCCTCTCCTCTCCTCTCCTCTCCTCTCCTCTCCTCTCCTCTCCTCTCCTCTCTTCTCTTCTCTTCTCTTCTCTTCTCTTCTTCTCTTCTCTTCTCTTCTCTTCTCTTCTCTTCTCTTCTCTCCTCTCCTCTCCTCTCCTCTCTTCTCTTCTCTTCTCTTCACTTGTCCTCTCCTTTCTCCTCTTGTCCTCTTCTCTCCTCACTCTGACATCAGTCTCTGACAGCTTCTCGGCTCTGGGACCAATCAGCAAACATGAGGACAGACATCTCTTCTGAGAAAGCTCAGTGTGAGAATCCTGTGAATAGAGCTGAAGCATGAATAAGCCATTTTGAACAAACAGACGGTGGGTACATGCAGTACACAACTAGGGCAAAACAAACAGCATGCTGCCTCCCAGGGGCTCGGCAAGCGCTGACCCAGCCCCAAGATCAGCTCCCTCAACAGGGCCATGGTTGTGTGGGGCCAGGCCTGGTCCTTCCTGTCTAGACCAGGGGAGATAGGGTTAATGAAATGCTCAACGCCGTCTGAGCGCTGTCTGTGGCATCCATCCTCAGCTCGTTCCCCCTGAAGCAGACCGTCACAGCTAGGGAGCCCGACACACACACCTCCGTCTCTTTCTCTCTTGGTCTCTTTCCCTTGTTCTCTATTTCACCCCATATCCTCTTCATCCCCTCCACCCTCCTTACTTACACTCTGTTTCATTGCGGAATTCTAACCCCCCCAGCTGCCTACACCTCTCTTGCCTCTCTGGCCTCTCTTCTCCACTCTTCCCCCTCTCCATCTCTCTTTCAGTGAAGAAGCATCGTTTATGAGACAGTCTGAGAGTAAGAATAAATGGTGGTCAATAGTTCAGAGTGTTGGCTCATCCAGCTTTGTAAATATGGATGACTGGGCCCAGCCACGATGGGGAAATGTGTGTGTCTCAAGCAGCAGCAACAGTGGGCGGTGGGTGGCCAGGCCTGCCAACAGAGCACCTGGACGGTGTTAATCATAGCATAGCATAAACACTGCCCTGGACCGGCCCACCTCGGCCCCAGACACCCAACACACGGCCCAGCGAGCTGTTCCTCCTTTACCACATACACACGCATCCAAGCAAGCATGTAGAGTTGCACGTACAATAACATGCATCTACACACACACGTACAAGTACGCATTCATATAAATACACACACACACACGTACAAGTACGCATTCATATAAATACACACACACGTACAAGTACGCATTCATATAAATACACACACACACGTGCAAGTACGACATGCAACATACCAAATACACAACAGACACAATACACAACATATACAATATACAACATACCAAATACACAACATACCAAATTCACAACATACCAAATACACAACATACACAATACACAACATATACAATATACAACATACCAAATACAGCACATACCAAATACACAACATACACAATACACAACATATATAATATACAACATACCAAATACACAACATACCAAATTCACAACATACCAAATACACAACATACACAATACACAACATACCAAATACACAACATACCAAATACACAACATACCAAATACACAACATACACAATACACAACATATACAATATACAACATACCAAATACAGGACATACCAAATACACAACATATACAATATACAACATACCAAATACACAACATACCAAATTCACAACATACCAAATACACAACATACCAAATACACAACATACCAAATACACAACATACCAAATACACAACATATACAATATACAACATACCAAATACACAACATACCAAATTCACAACATACCAAATACACAACATACCAAATACACAACATACACAATATACAACATACACAATACACAACATACTAAATACACAACATACCAAATACACAACATACCAAATACACAACATACCAAATACACAACATATACAATATACAACATACCAAATACACAACATACCAAATACACAACATATACAATATACAACATACCAAATACACAACATACCAAATACACAACATACCAAATACACAACATACCAAATACACAACATACCAAATACACAACATACACAATACACAACATACCAAATACACAACATACCAAATACACAACATACCAAATACACAACACACCAAATACACAACATACCAAATACACAACATACCAAATACACAACATACACAATACACAACATACCAAATACACAACATACCAAATACACAACATACCAAATACACAACATACACAATACACAACATACCAAATACACAACATACCAAATACACAACATACCAAATACACAACATACACAATACACAACATACCAAATACACAACATACCAAATACACAACATACCAAATACACAACATACCAAATACACAACATACACAATACACAACATATACAATATACAACATACCAAATACACAACATACCAAATTCACAACATATCAAATACACAACATACCAAATACACAACATACCAAATACACAACATACACAATATACAACATATACAATATACAACATACCAAATACACAACATACCAAATTCACAACATACCAAATACACAACATACCAAATACACAACATACACAATATACAACATACACAATACACAACATACTAAATACACAACATATACAATATACAACATACCAAATACACAACATACCAAATACACAACATACCAAATACACAACATACCAAATACACAACATACACAATACACAACATACCAAATACACAACATACCAAATACACAACATACACAATACACAACATACCAAATACACAACATACCAAATACACAACATACCAAATACACAACATACCAAATACACAACATACACAATACACAACATATACAATATACAACATACCAAATACACAACATACCAAATTCACAACATATCAAATACACAACATACCAAATACACAACATACCAAATACACAACATACACAATATACAACATATACAATATACAACATACCAAATTCACAACATACCAAATACACAACATACCAAATTCACAACATACCAAATACACAACATACCAAATTCACAACATATCAAATACACAACATACCAAATACACAACATACCAAATACACAACATACCAAATACACAACATACCAAATACACAACATATACAATATACAACATACCAAATACACAACATACACAATACACAACATACACAATACACAACATATACAATATACAACATACCAAATACACAACATACCAAATACACAACATGCCAAATACACAACATGCCAAATACACAACATGCCAAATACACAACATACCAAATACACAACATATACAATATACAACATACCAAATACACAACATATACAATATACAACATACCAAATACACAACATATACAATATACAACATGCCAAATACACAACATACCAAATACACAACATACCAAATATACAACATACCAAATACAGGACAGATATCAGAAAGCAGCTGAAGGTTAATGTCTTACAGTACCTCCACTTCAAGTGCATCAGTCTTAGCAAAGCAGACAGTCTGTCCACCATTTGGATCCCAGAGGGCAGACATCAGGAGGAAACAAGGCTTCATTTCAGAGAGGATCCATTTTGTGCTCCAACGCCCAGCAGTAGAGACATCCTCCATTAACTAAGAATGCCATTACAGTCCCACTACCCAAGTACCCACTGCTAAACACTTCTGGGCAGTGGAAGGCAGTGTGTACAGCACTATATGTGGCTCAATGGCATAGTGTACCATTTAGTATGAAGGTATATTAAAACTTCAAATGTGATTCAGATGGAGTCGATTAATTAGTGGATTTGTAGAGGAAGCGCTGTGCTCTGTTTGGCTGTTTTGATGAGTCCCATGAAATTGTAATAGTTTATTTTTATACAACTTCTTATGTATGATCTGTTGTGGAAAAGATACCAAACTTACTTAGAAAAATGTACATTTAATTAAGATAATAAGAGAGAATGGTTGATGTCATTTCGACCAATGTCTGAGGGGTATTCCACGAAGCAAGCTAGATCTATTCAGGGCTTTCTAAAGCTAACCAGCTTCAGTTAACTTCACATTCCAGCTCAGGCTTCATCCGTACTATGACGGTGGATATTGCTCGTTCGCCTGCCGCTAACTTGTGTGCATGCTAGTCGAACACCCAACTCTTCATTGTGATAACGTTGAAACATAAATTATTGGGCGAGTCAGTGCCACATTTTAATTTGTGCCAAAATCAAAATGAAACAAAAGTTATCTTGAAAATTCAGCAGGCTATGGTGTGAAATAGCCTTTTAGAATACACACACACGTACAAGTACGCATGCAAAGTATTACTTGTTTTGGTGTGCTTTGGTGTGCTTTGTGTGCTTTGGTGTGTTTTGGTGTGCTTTGTGTGCTTTGGTGTGCTTTGGTGTGCTTTGTGTGCTTTGGTGTGGTTTGTGTGCTTTGGTGTGCTTTGGTGTGCTTTGGTGTGCTTTGGTGTGGTTTGGTGTGCTTTGGTGTGTTTTGGTGTGCTTTGGTGTGTTTTGGTGTGCTTTGTGTGCTTTGGTGTGTTTTGGTGTGCTTTGTGTGCTTTGGTGTGGTTTGTGTGCTTTGGTGTGCTTTGGTGTGCTTTGGTGTGCTTTGGTGTGGTTTGGTGTGCTTTGTGTGCTTTGGTGTGTTTTGGTGTGCTTTGGTGTGTTTTGGTGTGCTTTAGTGTGCTTTGTGTGCTTTGGTGTGCTTTGGTGTGCTTTGGTGTGCTTTTGTGTGGTTTGGTGTGCTTTGTGTGCTTTGGTGTGTTTTGGTGTGCTTTGGTGTGTTTTGGTGTGTTTTGGTGTGCTTTAGTGTGCTTTGTGTGCTTTGGTGTGTTTTGGTGTGCTTTGGTGTGTTTTGGTGTGTTTTGGTGTGCTTTAGTGTGCTTTGTGTGCTTTGGTGTGCTTTGGTGTGCTTTGGTGTGCTTTGGTGTGCTTTGGTGTGCTTTGTGTGCTTTGGTGTGCTTTGTGTGCTTTGGTGTGTTTTGGTGTCCTTTGTGTGCTTTGGTGTGTTTTGGTGTGCTTTGTGTGCTTTGGTGTGTTTTGGTGTGCTTTGTGTGTGTTGGGGTGCTTTGTGTGCTTTGGTGTGTTTTGGTGTGCTTTGTGTGCTTTGGGGTGCTTTGTGTGCTTTGGTGTGCTTTGGGGTGCTTTGCGGTGCTTTGTGTGCTTTGGTGTGCTTTGGGGTTCTCATCAATGGCACAAGCACCTTTTCCCCCACTGCTTTCAATAGTTGTATTATTAAGTCATACACAATAATTGCATTGCGTGAAGTTTACAATGCATTCTGTCATTACTACATGTGACATGTTTAAAAATTATTATTTTAAAACACACAATTTTGGGGGGGATTAATAACATATTTATTCAGTCCTTTTCCTCAAATGAAGGGGATGATGACGCAATCTTTGCAAGAGGGAGGGAATCTGATTTAATTGGTTCTCGACTAGTGACTCAGTTATTTCATTCAGCTTAAGTGGAGTTAGTTCTGAAGGATTTGTTGCCATAGAAATTTACCTGGCTTAAATGTGAAACACTTTCGTATGACCGGTTATTCCGAGTATAACTCAGAGTTGACCAAAGTTACCTCACTAACTCCTCAAACCTGCTTCGTAGGATACCCCTCTAGTCTTCTTCAAGTCCCCATATTTTGGTTCCAGTTTCAGAGCTGAATGTTAGTATTTTAAGTAGCTCTCTCACACACTAGCTAACCTCACCAACACTATTGTTTCACTATCAGAGACATTTCCTTCCCTGTCACATAATGAAATACAACCGTTTTCAGTATCATATTTCACACACACACACACACACACACACACACACACACACACACACACACACACGCACGCACGCATTAATACATACACACAGGCACGTATGAACAAACACACATACACAGACACGCATGAATACACGCACAAAAGCAAGTGCACACACACACACACATAGACACAGATTCACACAGAGGAAAAATACCTTTTCACTGAGATCCTCACTTTAACCTCAACTGACCAAAACAGTGTAAATCTTCACGGTGGCTCACAGCCACAACAGTGTTTATCTCTGTGAGTCCTGGAGAAGGATAATGTATCATCATCACTGTCACTTTGCATAAAGTCAACCTTTTAATAACTAAACACACAGCCACATTCACAGAGGAATACACGTCAGACAGCCAGGACTCTCCACGCTCTCCAGAGGAGGGGGCCCTTGGTCAAGTGCAGCTCCCCAGGATAGGGGAGGGTTTCTGGGGTAGAGGAGTGTCCATGCCTGGCCTGGACACTGGAGAACCTGGATGCTTTATCGCAGTGTGTCTGGGATGGGGTAAACACAGTCAACCTGCCACGCGAGGGAGGAGATGGAGTGTGTGTGTGTGCGTGTGAGTGTGTGTACGGGTGCAATGTGTGCTGGCGTGTATGTGTGTGTGTGCTGGCGTGTATGTGTGTGTACCATGTGGGGGAGAGATATTATCTGTTTAAACTGCCTCAGCACTGCTAGGCCACACAGCAGGCCAGCAGACTATTAGAATCTTACACAACCTGCACCCCTCTCATATCTGCCATAGTTAACATTTTTGGAGGAGCACAACTGTTGGATTACATTCCCTATGAGTCAATGATCCAACCTGTCAGTGTGTGACAGAGTGGCCCATGCAGCCAAACCTACTCTCAGTCTAGCTGCTGTGAAGAGAGACCAAGGCCCTGTTTAACAAGGCCCTGTATTCACAACTACCATCCCCCATAATCGTGAGCTCATCCATCTTTCCAGCCTGACCTGACTAAAGGGACAAGATGCTGTATATTTCTCCTTCGGAGTCTGAAGGTACATTCTGAGAATTGTTTGGTTTCCCTCCTATGGGAATAACTCATCAATCTGGCAACCACAGCGTCCAGCCATATACCTGGCATCCCGGCCACAACCACACAACCACAAGACACCAGGCAGACCACAGTTTTACAGGACAGAGGAAAAGACCCACAGCTTTCTGTGGATGGAGATGATGAGAGTGAAAGGGGGAAAGGGAGGAGAGAGAGAGAGAGAGAGAGAGAGAGAGAGAGCGAGAGGGGAGGGGAGTGAGAGAAAATCTGAGCCACACGGGTCATTTTAACAAAATATCTGATTTCCCAGCAAAGGACATGGGGTGAGGGGGGTGGATGTTGGATTACCGTCAGTGGAATAAGAATTGGGTAGACCTCAGAAGAGTCATGGACAATATAGAAGGGGAGGTGAACACGTATGATTTTTAAACAGTTTCTCCACTGCCATCTCAAAGCAGCTATAGTACCTTGCTCTCAGCCCATTAGAGCATCTCCACTAATACCCCACATTGATGCAGTGCCCTCAGAGTCATCACTGATACCCCACAAGCACAGGGCAGTGTCTACCACAGATTACATGACTCACACACATCTTCTGCACCCTCTCAGCCCACAAGGTTAAGCTCCAGAGGTTGCATATCTGTAACACACACACACACACACACACACACACACACACACACACACACACACACACACACACACACACACACACACACACACACACACACACACACACACACACACACACACACACACACAGTGACCCGTATAGCTGTGAGCCCCCAGCCCTGCTCCATCCACTCACACATTGATTAACCCTGCGAGTGTTTGCCCATTAGAGCCTGATCTGCACAAATCAAACCAATATGTGAACTCTGTGATTACAGTCAGAAGTATTAACACGCCTTTCACTCAGAAACCAGAGCCAGGCGCATTCCATTGGCTCTCGCCTATCTTTGGAATAAAATACCAATATGTCACGATGAGGGAGGGAAAATGTTGGGGGGTGGTGGACTTTATCAGGCGGTAACATTTATTCACATTTTCCTTCAATTTTTATGATTTGGGAGCATAAGGCACACACACACATACACATGCACACACGACAGCACCCCCACACACACACACACTGACACATAATCAGTTGTGAAAATATTTTGCTAACGTCAACTATCCAGAGGTCACTTAAGCTGCGCCGCTCTCCCAAGTGGGCTCCAGATCAGAGGAGAACACTGTAGTCTACCCCACCTTCTCTGCTGCCAGACCTCCCTGAAACCCACCAGCCTGCCCTGGCCGAGCCTGGCTGTCTTTCACCTGTAAAGACTCTGGCTCCTCTAGAATACGAGCCAATAACCCTGCAGGGCGAAGGGAAGCCATACAACAGAGTCTTTCTTAGTGTACAGACAGAGACCCCGACACTGAGCTACTGCCAAAGACATAAATGCCCTTTGTATCGTTTACACTGTCCAAAAACCCCAAGCAAAAGAAAATAGGGAGAGAGGGAGAGACATCGGAGTACAATGGCTGGATAGTGAGGTAAAGGGGAGGTAAAGGGGAAGTTGTTTCACCACACTGTGTGGGTGAGGCCACAGAGACGTTAGGCTACAATGGCAAAGTGAGGATGTGTATTTACTCTGGGGGAGATATTCCTTTGCCCTTCCCCATCCACACGCTGACTCAATGGCTAACATGAGTGGAAACTATTGGACATTCACTCTCTTTCCCTCTCCTTTCTACCACACCCGTATTTTAACCACTCAATGGACTTGTCTGCGACTTAAAACTCTGTTTGCTAGCTTGAATCAAAGTTAAAATATGGTGTATTCCCAATTCAAAATAGTTATCTTTTTTCCTTTTTTAAATGGTGCAAATTGAAGAGTCATATTTTGGTGATGGACTGATATGATGATATCACCCATCTCCAAAAGAGCTGGTTGGCATGGATGTTAGACTGAACAGGAAGTGAGCCTTAGGAACAAATTGGCAAGAGGAAGGAAATGTTTAAGTCCAGAGATGATAGCTCGCTGGTGATTCTCCTGCAGCATATCGGATTGTTACACAACCATTTAGTTAATCTTGAGGCCAGTAACATGCCTCAGATAAGGGCAATACAGACAACCTAGTACATGAAAAAAGTGCAATATGCATCAATGTTGTACGTGTTTGTTGAAGTACACTCAACCCGTGACCAAACAGATAGAACATGAGGAGGTACGGTACAATCACAAAGAGATTCATGCAAGTTGAAAAACGTGGACAGATTATGATTTGGTTAATTATTTTTGGTTTATTTCTGCAGAACAGGACTGTACATATTTCTGCAGCTCAGGGCTCAAAATTAAATAAAATAAGATAATTAAGCAAATCAACATTTGAGCCGTCCATTTGTGTCATTTTATGCAAGTTGAGGATAACAAGGTAATTTATGTTGACAATACAACCAAGTTAATTCTCTCCATTCAATATCTAACTTCACCAGTGCTTTGTTGCAACCTTACCTTACCTAGTATTTCATCCACTAGGAACTAGGATCCTCATAGACCCCCCACTTCTGGAACCATCACCCATTCTCCAGATCCCCTACCTCCCCCTTTCTCCCTCCATGGGGTGGCCAGCCGAAACGTGTCCCATCAGCCAGCACCGTGAATGGGAGGACACGCTAAGGTTTGGCCCTGCTCTCCGTTTACAAGTTCATTCAGGTGGATTTGGATCCTTGGCCAGATACCATATGTACGCTGGACCCGACACCAAAACACTTCACGTATGACTGGACTGAACATCCCTACCCACACTCAACCCACACTGCTTTTTCCTTTCTCTTGTACCTTTACTACCTACAGTTTCTATATCCCTGCCAGCCTCCTACACTCTGACTGACTGGGAGATTCCATTGACCTCTGTGGCACCGGTAAACGATCAGGGCATTAAAGTGCATAGCAAGGTTGAGAATGGTAGGTCAACCAACTACCATTGATGGTTCAGCAAACAACTGAACAACCATATCAAACCATGAGATCATGTATTGTCAAGGGCCACACTCAGGGCTAATAGGTTAACATAGAGTAGCCTAAATGAAGTCAAAGTGACACATTATGTAAAGGCTACAAGGTTAACGCTGATGTTATGACCCACACAGTCACCTGTTATTCCAGGAGGGGAAAAAGTGGGACAAAATAGGTATTTACAGGAGTCTTCCCCAACCACCGTTTCCATCTAAACCCCTTTCCCCTACCTCACCCGTGTGATGCAACATTCCTACCTTATTGACGAGTTTCAGTTGGAGATGGGATATGTAACGTGGCGCGCCCATCCGAGCGGGTGGTAAGGTGCACATGTGGGCAGCAGATCTGTAACTGTGGCGTTTTGGAGAATCTTTCTCCACACAGGTTTAGTCTAGCAGCCCGGTGGCCCCACATCTGGCCACTCTGACCACCAACACCATCATCACAACCACCACCTCCACAACTACCTCCACCACAGTAAGGCACGTGTGACCCTCTACCCCTTCCCTGCTCCATTATCAAGACACATTGACAATAGGAAGATTGTGGGAGCAGCTTTTGACATCATCGATCATAGTCTGCTGTTATGGATTTACATCAATAACATGCCTGTCAATCTCTCCTGGCTTAAAGAAGAGGAGAGATTGACTGCATCACTACTTGTCTTTGTGAGAGGTATTGACATGTTGAAAGCACTGAGCTGTGTGTTTAAACAGCTCAGACATCCATACATACCCCCACAAGACATGCCACCAGGGCACCTCTTCAGAGAAGAGGGATCCTAGTAAAACACTAAAAGTGCTAATGTTTTATGATGTACTGTTTTATTTGTGATGTAATTGCCTTAATCTTAATCTTGCCAGAAAGGGGGATACCTCGTCAGTTGTCCAACAGAAATGTGTCTTCCGCATTTAACCCAACCCCTCTGGATCAGAAAGGTGCAGGGGATGCCTTAATCAACATCCACAGCACCTGGGGAACAGTGGGTTAACTGCGTTGCTCGGGGGAAGAATGACAGATTTTTATCTTGTCAGCTCAGAGATTTGATCCAGCAACCTTCTGGTGACTGACCACTAGGCTACCTGCCATCCCTGAAGCAATTGTGGATCCTTAACAAAATACAAGTGCATGAATTGTGAGTGAGTAATCGACCATGAGAGTATCAAAACAACAGTTGCTAACAGTCAGAGTTAGTGTTGATCTGAAACCAGGCATTTCCATGGTGATTCTAAATCATAAGAACATTTTAATAATGATATACAGTATAATTATTTATTTTGTTGTAGTGGAAGTAAGATAAGATTCAACATGATTGGAGGAGATAAGATGTATTATCAATTTATTTATGAATACCTTGTTCTTAAATCAATTATTTAATTAAACTATAAATAATGGTGGCGTGTCTTTTTTTATTGTCTGTCTGTCTGTCTGTCTGTCTGTCTGTCTGTCTGTCTGTCTGTCTGTCTGTCTGTCTGTGTGTGTGTGTGTGTGTGTGTGTGTGTGTGTGTGTGTGTATGTGTGTGTGTGTGTGTGTGTGTGTGTGTGTGTGTGTGTGTGTGTGTGTGTGTGTGTGTGAGCAGTAGCAGGGATGGAGCAGAGCCGTCTCTCGTGGTCTGCCTGTGCCCAGGCCTCTCACAGTGCAGCACACGAGGTACAGCATTCTGAACCTGCTGTCGTATACTCCCTATCTCCCTCTTTTCATCTCTCCCTCCATCTCTCTCACACTCTCTCCTGTAATCCTATTACTTACTATATCCCAACCTACCCAGTCCTCATCCCAATGGTCAACTATTTAGTATACATGAAGGCATTACTGATAAATACATCAGAAATATACAGTATTTCTTATATATTATATGAGAAGGCACTTCTGTAAATGTAAGAGGCTGGCAGCACTCCCCCACCCCCCATCTTCCTCCTCAAAGTACAGTATATATTTCCCCTAGCCACCTCACACATAAGACTTATGTTCTTTTTCCCAGTCATCAGATCATTTTCCACTACCCTCCATCCCGCCTGAGATTCCTCTCACATACACACGGGAGATCGGGAGTGCCGGGGCTCACATGCAATGACAGAATTCCAGCTGCGATGTTCGGATGTCCTCTCTTCCTGCTATTCTATACATGTCACCAGGCTGTTCTGTATGGTGCTCTTATGGGAGATGAGCTGGCGAGAGATTTGTCTGCGTCAGGCCCTGAGAGGTGCTCATACACACACACACACACACACACACACACACACACACACATATCCCCTGAGGGGGGAACAGTGAGTGATCTGTCACTGGGCCCAGGTCTGTTGTAGCTGCATGCCTGGCGTCTCCAGCCTGATGGCTTACTCTGTCTGAGTCCCTGACTTACAACATGGAAAAGGCCAGCCTGGGAGGTCCCTGGTCTTTGGCTGACGGCTGATGTGATAGGCCAAGTCAGGATGTGTTTCCACTGGCAGGTTTCTAACCTCACGACAGGCTGAAGAACCTGTAGAGGAAGTCATCATCACCCTCTGGCCCTCTCTGTCTCATTGGAGTGTGTTACTCCATGGCGTAACAGTAGTCCAAAATTGGACATGTTTCCTACCAAAGGTCTCTACCTCAAGTGTGTTATATCTCCACCGACTAGTTATAGATCTATCAGCATTTGGCATTGAGCTCAATGTTGACTGAACATCACAGCCAGATTTCTCTTTCTACCTCTGACCACATTCAACATTTATTATGTTAACAGGAATCTATATCTATCTGACAGCCTCTAAATCTATCTGACAGCCTATAAGAACAGTTCCTCACGGTGTTATATTGGCCAGACGAGTCAAGCAGGAATCAGACAGTGCTGTAATATATGTCATTTCTCCCTGTAGCTCTCTATAAAATATAAAGGCTCATTATACATCAATCATTTCCATTCAAAAGCAGTCCAGCGTTTTAATTGTTCCCATCTCGCTGCGGGCTGAGTTCCTCTGACAAGAATATGAATCGTTCCTGTGGTTAATGAGCTCTGACCATCCCTCCCAGCCTAAGAAATACGCAAGGCCCCACGCCTTCACTCATATATTCCTACCTCTCTTTTTTTCTATATTTCTCGCTTTCCCTGTATCCCTCTCTCTGTCTCCATACCCTTCTCTCTCTTTTTCTCTTCCTGTACCCCTCTCTCTTCCTGTACCCCTCTCTCCCTCCTCTACCTCTCCCTCTCGCCCCGGCCTGCTGATAGAATTAGGCAGCTCTTGAACCATACTGATCACACTTCCTGATGCAATTACCGTTAACCTGTGTGGGCCAGTCATCCCAGCATGCCCTGGGCTCAGGAGGGGGCGGGGTGTTTAAACAGCGCTCTGCAGGGAGCAGCGTGCCCCCCCCAACGAGGAGCGTGGAAAACACTTCAGTAGACAGAAAGAGTTTCAGCAGGGGATGGTGAGAGAATGGCACGGGGGGTGAGGAGGGGCGAGGGGGCACTGATCTGTTTTCACAGGGTGAGAGCAGTCAGGAATTACCCACTTGGAATGAAATGTTAGGAAATGTTACATTACAGACAGATGTCCTTCAGTCATATGTGGAAACCCTGGGGTCCAGTTACACACACTGTATACAGAGAGACAGGGAAGGAACCAGAGATGAAGGGAGGGAGAGAGAGAGAGAGAGAGAGAGAGAGAGAGAGAGAGATGGAGGGCTTTTGAGGTGTAACGAAAACCAGGATTCTTTAAATTCATAGTAATTTGGGTGTTGTTACAGAAGATTGACCCCCCCCCCCCCCCCCCCCCGGTAGTGTATGCATGTTTTTGTAATTATACCTGAGAAACTACCATACAGGTCGGAAAGCTGAGTTCTGAGGTTTGACATTACACAACTGCTATGTCAAAATGCCAGAATGACTCCAAGTGCATAGCAACAGAATGTAATTATTAACCGTTTAGAGCCTCAGGTTAGTTCTCTAGCGCTCTATATCCAGATGATCATATATAGAGCTCTATATTCAGGACATCATCCAGATGATCATATGTAGAGCTCTATATTCAGGACATCATCCAGATGATCATATGTAGAGCTCTATATTCAGGACATCATCCAGATGGTCATATGTAGAGCTCTATTTTCAGGACATCATCCAGATGGTCATATGTAGAGCTCTATATTCAGGACATCATCCAGATGATCATATGTAGAGCTCTATATTCAGGACATCATCCAGATGGTCATATGTAGAGCTCTATATTCAGGACATCATCCAGATGGTCATATGTAGAGCTCTATATTCAGGACATCATCCAGATGGTCATATGTAGAGCTCTATATTCAGGACGTCATCCAGATGATCATATGTAGAGCTCTATATTCAGGACGTCATCCAGATGGTCATATGTAGAGCTCTATATTCAGGACATCATCCAGATGGTCATATGTAGAGCTCTATATTCAGGACATCATCCAGATGGTCATATGTAGAGCTCTATATTCAGGACATCATCCAGATGATCATATGTAGAGCTCTATATTCAGGACATCATCCAGATGGTCATATGTAGAGCTCTATATTCAGGAGGACATAATCCAGATGTTCATATGTAGAGCTCTATATTCAGGACATCATCCAGATGGTCATATGTAGAGCTCTATATTCAGGACATCATCCAGATGGTCATATGGTCGTGGGTAGATGCACATTTTATCCATTCTTTCATTCAAATATTTAAATATTAAAACAGGTCTTTAGAATACTATACAACAACTGGCAATCATGGTCATAGCTAAAATCTCCCAGCAAATAGAACACAAACATTTTTGTTTAGGGCGTTTTCACATGAAAATCGGTTTGTGAGATTTCTACAAAATACTTTTTACTTTCACAAGACCTGACAATAACTGGTTCAGAGTACGATTTGCAAAACGCACATTCTACATGAAGTTGGCTTGTTTACAACAGTCAAAAATGTCAACACTACCTGGTTCTCAGGTCCTGGATATTGGACCGGCTACTCACGGAGATCCAGGATTCGTTTCATGAGGGTTTGTTTGCGTTTGACACATGCTTAATAACGCGGATTAGGGTACCAAATGCTCTGGGATCGAGATCATTCCTAGGATATGTGAAACAAAATCCTTCCAGTTTTGTCATTTAGCCAGTCTCCTCCAAATCAGCGTATCGCTTTATTCGTTACCACTCTCCACTGGACCAACTTAAATATTATCAGGCTGTTTGTTTTCAGAGCGGTCTGCTTTAGATCTAATTAGCACAGCATCATGATGGCCACTCAAAGCCAGCTGAATCCCCTGCAGCTCAGACCAGGACCGGACCAGGAAGCAGTGGAATGCTATCCCCAGAGGTCAGCGTTCCAGTCTCCTGGGTTACGGGTGCTGCTGAGCTGGGGTTGGGGCGGGGTCGAAGGTCAGCAAAGGCTGGCTCATTCTGCTCTGCCCTGGCGCCTGCCGGCACAGCCCTCAATTTGTAAAGAGACAGAGGGCAACCCCAGAGGGCCTCCCTAAGCTTTCCTGGCCAAACACAGGGCTTAAACACTACCTTCTGTCTTTACCCTTGCCCCCCCCCCCCCCCCCCCCACCGCCATGCCAAACCACCCTTAATAAGAGGAATTCCCCCAGGCAGGGAGCAGGGTAGGGGGTTAGGGGGGCAGGTATGCCGGCGTCTCCGCCTCATTACTCAGTAGATTTATGTAGGATCATATATTCTGTGTGTGGTGGCACACTCGGCCGCTTAACACCTTGACCCACACTGTAAATAAGGAAATGAATAAATAGGAAGTTAATCTATCTGGGGATAGAGGTGGATCAGACAAACACAGCTCTAATACACCAGGGTGAAGGGCAACACAATCTCACAATATTTCAGCAGATTTTGAGCATTTTTGTGTGGCTTAATTTGTGTGAAAAGACAACAAAAAATAATTGCGACTTAATTCATAGGAAAATACCTTTTTGGGGACCAAATTTCGGAAACAATCTTTTGAAAGATATTAGAGCAATGCATGATGGGCAATGGTATTCTACACTGTCCCACATTTTTAGTTCCACATTTATCTAAAAATTCAAAAATAACTTGTTAACAACCCAATGTTGATAATCAACCAGGTTGTCACCAAAATAATTGGAATATAATAGTAACCTTACATCGTTTTTGGGGATACTGGTGCACTTGTAGTCAGAAAGGCCCTTTTTCCGTTTAGGCAACAGTAGATCTACACAATTTTCTTCATAACACATTTCATATTTTGTTACACAATTTTCTTCATAATGTATTTAACACAAGTCTCCACCTCTTCGTGTACATTACACCATTTCTTTCATAGTGCATTTTATACAAGGCTATGTAGAAAATTATGACGGTTGCCAGATTGGAGAAGAAATATAGATCATTATTTTGTACAGTTTTTGTATCGATGAAGGTATTTGATTGGGGAAAGGGGATACATTTTTATGATGGGAAATTATAATACACACCATAATACACACACATGCACACAAACACTTACACACATACAGTTGAAGTCGGAAGTTTACATACACCTTACCGAAATACATTTAAACTCAGTTTTTCACAATTCTTGACATTTAATCTGAGTAAAAATTCAGTCTTAAGTCAGTTAGGATCACCAACTTATTTTAAGAATGTGAAATGTTAGAATAATAGTAGAGAGAATTATTTATTTCAGCTTTCATCACATTCCCAGTGGGTCAGAAGTTTACATACACTCAATTAGTATTTGGTAGCATTGCCTTTAAATTGTTTAACTTGGGTCAAACATTTCAGGTAGCCTTCCACAAGCTTCCCACAATAAGTTGGGTGGATTTTGGCCCATTCCTCCTGACAGAGCTGGTGTAACTGGGTCAGGTTTGTAGGCCTCCTTGCTCACACACGCTTTTTCAGTTCTGCCAACAAATGTTCTATAGTATTGAGGTCAGGGCTTTGTGATGGCCACTCCAATACCTTGACTTCGTTGTCCTTAAGTAATTTTGCCACAACTTTGGAAGTATGCTTGGGTTTCATTGTCCATTTGGAAGACCCATTCGCGACCAAGCTTTAACTTCATGACTGATGTCTAGAGATGTTGCTTCAGTGTATCCACATCATTTTCCTCCTTCGTGATGCCATCTATTTTGTGAAGTGCACCAATCCCTCCTGTAGCAAAGCACCCCCATAACATGATGCTGCCACCCCTGTGCTTCACGGCTGGGATGGTGTTCTTCGGCCTGCAAGCCTCCCGCTTTTTCCTCCAAACATAACGATGGTCATTATGGACAAACAGTTCTATTTTTGTTTCGTCAGACCAGAGGACATTTCTCCAAAAAGTATGATCTCTGTCCCCATGTGCAGTTGCAAACCTTAGTCTGGCTTTTTTTATGGCAGTTTTGGAGCCGTGTCTTCTTCCTTGCTGAGCTGCCTTTCAGGTTATGTCGATATAGGACTAGTTTTTACTGTGGAAATAGTTACTTTTGTATCTGTTTCCTCCGGCATCTTCACAAGGTCCTCCCAGTCCCTGCCGTTGAAAAACATCCCCACAGCTTGATGCTGCCACCACAATGCTTCACTGTAGGGATGGAGCTAGGTTTCCTCCAGACATCACACTTGGCATTGAGGCCAAATAGTTCCATATTGGTTTCATCAGACCAGGGAATCTTATTTTTCATGGTCTGAGAGTCCTTTAGGTGCCTTTTGTCAAACTCCAAGCGGGCTGTCACGAGCCTTTTACTGAGGAGTGACTTCCGTCTGGCCACTCCACCATGAAGGCCTGATTGGTGGTACAGAGATGGTTGTCCTTCTGGAAGGTTCTACCATCTCTACAGAGGAACTCTGGAGCTCTGTCAGAGTGACCATCGGGTTCTTGGTCACCTCTCAGACCAAAGCCCTTCTCCCCCGATTGCTCAGTTTGGTCGGGCGGCCAGCTCTAGTAAGAGTTTTGGTGGTTCCAAACTTCTTTAATTTAAGAATGACGGAGGCCACTGGGTTCTTGTGGACCTTCAATGCTGCAGACATGTTTTGGTACCTTTCCCCAGATCTGTGCCTCTACACAATCATGTCTCGGAGCTCTACGGACAATTCCTTCGTCCTCATGGCTTGTTTTTTGCTCTGACATGCAATGTAAACTGTGGGACCTTATATAGACAGGTGTGTGCCTTTGCAAATTATGTCCAATCAGTTGAATGTACCACAAGTGGATTCCAATCAAGTTGTAGAATTATCTCAGGGATGATCAATGGAAACTGGATGCACCTGAGCTCAATTTTTTTGTTTTAATACATTTGCAAGAATGTATGGGGTATTATGGTGTATAGTGTGTAGATTGATGAGGAAAAAAATTATTTAACACATTTTAGAATAAGGCTGAAACGTAACAAAACGTGTCAAAGGGAATGGATCTTAATATTTTCCAAATGCACTGCATATCACCTTAAACATGTTTTATTTACAAGCTCTGGGGTATAACACTTTGGGCAAAGTGGTATAGGGTAGTCTGACATATAACCCCAAACTTGAGTTCAGTCTTCACCAATGAGAACCAAGAGGGGCCTAGCTTTGTCCTTCATGATTGGGAAAGGTCTTGATTCTAGGTCATAGGAAACATACATCCATCTCATTAGATCAGAACAGGATGGATCAACAGTGATTCATATGACTGTTTTTTTATCCTAAAGGTTACTTGTGTTTTGCTGCGTAACACACTTACATTATTTGTCTACCCATATGATGTGGATCATTGTCAGGTTATTAGATGTAAGCTTCAGTAACAACAGAACACCATGGTTGTAATAACTGGTACTTTGTAAATGTGTAGAATGCGTTTGTTTTGGGTCCACACTGGTATGTAAACTAGACAGTCACAGAGGATTTTCTTCTGAATAACTGGTCAGGGCATAGCATTTTTATTATTATACTCAACACAATGTTGAAAAACAGAATGCTTCCCACCACTAGATCACATAACTAGACGTGAGCTGGACGTGATCCCAACGCTGCCACAAATGTAGCGGAATAAAGTGAATGCTGCAACAGAGACTCTAACCAGGGCTCATACGTGGCAAAGTGAACTCTAATGGCCGTTGTCATGAAATTCTAGTATTTCTCTGGGCAGAGACAGTAGGTCTACAATGCTGGCATATGCCTTGTTACAATAGCCTAAATATATAACACGATTGACCCAACCATAATAATCATCATGATTATTAATTTCCCATCATGAAAATGTAGCCCCATTCCCCAATCAAATACCTTTATCGATACCACAAAAAAACTGAAAATACAGATTTTTACTTCAACCTGCTAGCCCTCATAAAATCCGACATAGCACCAGTATCCCAAAGTATTAAACGGTAGCAAGCATAGAAAACAGCACTGGCATTAATTAAAATGTATTAAAAATGTAAGGCTACTATTATACTATAAGTATTTTGGTGACAACCTGGTTGATTAAAAATATTGGGTTGTTAGCATGTTTATGTTTTTATTTAAAAAAATATGGGACACAAAAAAGGTAGTGTAGAACACCATTGCCCAAAATGCATTGCTCCAATAGCTTTCAAAAGATTGTTCGGAAGTTTACCCCCCAAAAATGTACTTGTGAATGAAGTCTCATAAAAATGGCAGAGCAAGAGCATGTTTTTCAGAAAATTGGTCTTCTCACAAAAACGTGACCTACAAACCACTCTATGGAAAAGGGAGATTCTCACAAATATGATGGTGTTCTCCATTTTGCTCTACTGGTTCAAAACAATGGAAGTACGAAGATAGTTTGTGCCTACTCCCAAAAGTGGTTAAATATATGCAAAAAAATATATATATACAGTACTAGTCAAAAGTTTGGACACACCTACTCATTCAAGGGTTTTTCTTTATTTTTACTATTTTCTACATTGTAGAATAATAGTGAAGACATCAGTAACCAAAAAAGTGTTAAACAAATCAAAATATATTTTAGATTTTAGATTCTTCAAAGTAGCCACCCTTTGCCTTGATAACAGCTTGGCACACTCTTGGCATACTCTCAATCAGCTTCACCTGGAATGCTTTTCCAACAGTCTTGAAGGAGTTCCCACATATGCTAAGCACTTGTTGGCTGCTTTTTCTTCACTCTGCGGTCCAACTCATTCCAGACCATCTCAATTGGATTGAGGTTGGGTGATTGTGGAGGCCAGGTCATCTGATGCAGCACTCCATCGCTCTCCTTCTTTGTCAAACAGCCCTTACAAAGCCTGGAGGTGTTTTGGGTCATTGTCCTATTGAAAAACAAAAAAAATCTCAAATTTGGACTCACCAGACCAAAGGACAGATTTCCTCCGGTCTAATGTCCATTGCCCGTGTTTCCTGGCGCAAGCAAGTTTCTTCTTATTATTGGTGTCCTTTAGTAGTGGTTTCTTTACAGCAATTCTGCCATGAAGGCCTGATTCACACAGTCTCCTCTGAACAGTTGATGTTGAGATGTGTCTGTTACTTGAACTCTGTGAAGCATTTATTTGGGCTTCAATTTGAGCTGCAGTTAACTCTAATGACCTTATCCTCTGCAGCAGAGGTAACTCTGGGTCTTCCTTTCCTGTGGCGGTCCTCATGAGAGCCAGTTTCATCATAGTGCCTGAGGGTTTTTGCGACTGCATTTGAAGATACTTTCAAAGCTCTTGAAATTTTCCGAATTGACTGACATGTCTTAAAGTAATGATGGACTGTCGTTTCTCTTTGCTTATTTGAGCTGTTCTTGCCATAATATGGACTATCTACTGTATACCACCCTTACCTTGTCACAACACAACTGATTGGCTCAAACGCATTAAGAAGGAAAGAAATTCCCCAAATTAACTATTAACAAGGCACACCTGTTAATTGATATGCATTCCAGGTGACTACCTCATGATGCTGGTTGAGAGAATGCCAATAATGTGTAAATCTGTCATCTAGGCAAAGGGTGACTACTTTGATGAATCTAAAATATTAAATACAGTGGTGGGTAGTATATGGGGCTTTGGTGACAAAATAGATGGCACTGTGATAGAATACATCCAGTTTGAGATCAGTCAGAGTAGACTGTTGGAGGCTATTTTGTAAATGACGCCGAAGTCAAGGATTGGTAGGATAGTCAGTTTTACGAGGGTATGTTTGGCAGCATGACTGAAGGAGGCTTTTTTGCGAAATATGAATGTAACGGCGTGCGTAACTGGTAGCAGTGAAGTCAGATGCAGGAGAGCAGAACTAGGTAATAGCCGGAGCAGTTTCATACGAAACCAACGGCATAAAAATAACCATCATGGGTACAAAACCCGACACGCACCAGTAACAAATGTGCATAAGCACAACAAACAAACAATTCCACACAAAGACATGGGGGGAACAGAGGGTTAAATACACAACACTTAATGAGGGAAATGAGAACCAGGTGTGTAGGAAAACAAGACAAAACAAATGGAAAATGAAAAATGGATCGGCGATGGCTAGAAAACCGGTGACGCCGACCGCCGAACACCGCCCGAACAAGGAGAGGAACCGACTTCGGTGGAAGTCGTGACAAGGAAGCTGATTCTAGATGTAATTTTGGATTGGAGACGCTTAATGTGAGTCTGGAAGGAGAGTTTACAGTCTAACCAGACACCTAGGTATTTGTAGTTGTCTACATATTACATACATACAAGTCAGAACCATCCAAAGTAGTGATGCTAGTTGGGCGGGAGGGTGCAGGCAGCAATCGATTGAGCATGCATTTAGTTTTACTAGCATTTAAAAGCAGTTGGAGGCAACGGAAGGAGTGTTGTATGGCATTGAAGCTCATTTGAAGGTTTGTTAGCACAGTGTCCAAAGAGGGGCCAGATGTATGCAGAATGGTGTCGTCTGTGTAGAGGTGGATCAGAGAATCACCAGCAGCAAGAGTGACATCATTGATATATACAGAGAAAAGAGTCGGCCCGAGAATTGAACCCTGTGGTACCCCCATAGAGACTGCCAGAGGTCCGGACAACAGGCCCTCCGATTTGACACACTGAACTCTATCTGAGAAGGAGTTGGTGAACCAGGCGAGGCAGTCATTTGAGAAGCCAAGGCTGTTGAGTCTGCTGTTAAGAATGCAGTGATTGACAGAGTTGAAAGCCTTGGCTAGGATGAAGAAGATGGCTGCACAGTACTGTATTTTATCGATGGCGGTTATGATATCATTTAGGACCTTGAGCGTGGCTGAAGTACACCCATGACCAGCTCGGAAACCAGATTGCATAGTGGAGAAGGTACGGTGGGATTTGAAATGGTCAGTGATCTGTTTGTTAACTTGGCTTTCGAAGATTTTAGAAATGCAGGGCAGGATGGATATAGGTCTATAACAGTTTGGGTCTAGAGTGTCTCCCCCTTTGAAGAGGCGGATGACCGCAGCAGCTTTCCAATCTTTGGGGATCTCAGACGATATGAAAGAGAGGATGAATAGGGATAGTAATAGGGGTTGCAACATTTTTGGAGGATAATTTTAGAGGGTCCAGATTGTCTAGCCCAGCTGATTTGTAAGGGATCCAGATTTTGCAGCTCTTTCAGAACATCAGCTGTCTGGATTTTGGTAAAGGAGAAGCGGGCTTAGGCAAGTTGCTGCAGGGGGTGCTGAGATGTTGGCCGGGGTAGGGGTAGCCAGGTGGAACGCATGGCTAGCTGTAGAAAAATGATTATTGAAATGATGATTTATCGGTTTCCTATCCGTGCTCTTATTCTCCATGGACTTTACAGTTCCCAAAACTTTTTGAAATTAGTGCTACAGGATGCAAATTTCTATTTGAAAAAGCTAGCCTTAGCTTTCCAAACTGATTGAATATATTGGTTCCTGACTTCCCTGAAAAGTTGCATATCGTGGGGCTATTCGATGCCAATGCAGAACGCCACAGGATGTTTTTGTGCTGGTCAAGGGCAGTCAAGTCTGGGGTGAACCAAGGGCTATTTCTGTTCTTAGTTCTCCATTTTTTTTAACTGGGCATGCTTATTTAAAATGGTGAGGAAAGCACTTTTGAAGAGCAACCAGGCATCCTCTACTGACGGGATGAGGTCAATATCCAGGTCGATTAGAAAGGCTTGCTCGCTGAAGTGTTTTAGGGAGCGTTTGACAGTGATAAGGGGTGGCCGTTTGACCGCGGACCCATTACGCACACAGGCAATGAGGCATTGATCGCTGAGATCCTGGTTGAAGACAGCAGAGGTGTATTTAGAGTGCAAGTTGGTCAGGAGGATATCTAAGAGGGTGTCCATGGTTACGGTTTTAGGGTTGTACCTGGTAGGTTCCTTGATAATTTGTGTGAGATTGACGGCCGGGATGTTAAGCATGTCCCAGTTTAGGTCACCTAACAGTACGAACTCTGAAGATAGATGGTGGCGATCAATTCACATATTGTGTCCAGGGCACAGCTGGGGGCTGAAGGGGGTCTATAACAAGCGGCAACGGTGAGAGACTTGTTTCTGGAAAAAGTCTAAGCTTGAATTGTTTGGGCACAGACCTGGATAGCATGACAGAACTCTTTAGGCTATCTCTGCAGTAGATTGCAACTCTGCCCCCTTTGGCAGTTCTATGTTGTCGGAAAATGTTATAGTTACAGATGGAAATTTCAGGATTTTTGGTGGCCTTCCTAAGCCAGGATTCAGACACGGCTAGGACATCCAGGTTGGTGGAGTGTGCTAAAGCAGTGAATAAAATAAACTTAGGGAGGAGGCTTCTAATGTTAACATGCATGAAATCAAGGCTTTTTTGGTTACAGAAGTCAACAAATGAGAGCTCCTGGGGAATGGGAGTGATGCTGGGGGCTGCGAGGTCTGAGCCTCTACATCACTAGAGGAACAGAGGAGGAGTAGGATAAGGGTATGGCTAAAGGCTATAAGAACTGGTTGTCTAGTGCATTCGGAACAGAGAGTAAAAGGAGCAGATTTCTGGGCGCGGAAGAATAGATTCAAGGCATAATTTACCGACAAGGGTAAGGTAGGATGTGAGTACAGTGGAGGTAAACCTAGGCATTGAATGACAATGAGAGAAGTTTTGTCTCTAGAGGCACCATTTAAGCCAGGTGAGGTCACTGCATGTGTGGGGGGTGGAACAAAAGGGCTAGCTAAGGCATATTGAGCAGGGCTGGAGGCTCTACAGTGAAATAAGACAATAAACACTAACCAAAACAGCAATAGACAAGGCATATTGACATTAGGGAGAGGCATGTGTAGCCAAGTGATCATAGGGTCCAGTGAGTAGCTAGGCGAGCTGGAGACACGGCGATTCAGACAGCTAGCAGGCCGGAGCTAGCAGGCTAGCAGATGGGCCTCCGGGGGACGTCGCAACGGAAGAGCCTGTTGAAACCCCCCGGACAGTAACATCGACAGACCAGTCGTGATGGATCAGCGGGGCTCCGTGTCGGCAGTAAAGGGTCCAGGCCAATTGGCAAAATAGGTATTGTAACCCAGGAATTGGCTGATGGATCTCTTCGGCTAGCCGGGAGATGTGCTTAGCTCCAGGCTAGCTCCAGGCTAGCTCCAGACTAACTGGTGCATGCTTCGGGACAGAGACTTTAGCCAGGAGTAGCCACTCGTATAGCAGTTAGCTAGCTGCGATGATCCGGTTTAAAGGTTCAGAGCTTGCGGTAGGAATCCGGAGCTGTGGTAGATACAAAGCAGTCCGATATGCTTGGGGTTGATATCACACTGTGCAGACTGGCAGGAATTGACCGGCTTGAGGCTGGCTGATGTCCGAGTTAACAGTGATGACCTCTAGCAGTGGCTAACTGACTACTAGCTAGTAGCTAGTTAGCTGGCTAGCTCCTGACGTGGGTTCCGGTTCTAAAGTGCAAAAAATAGCAGATCTGTACCACATTGGGCGAGGCGGGTTGCAGGAGAGTATGTTCAGTCAGTAGATGGAAATTGAGATTAAAAATATATACGAAATATATATCAAGAAAAATATATACAAGGGACAGGACAAGACCAGACAAAACAGACGTCCGACTGCTACACTCCATCCAAACCGCTGTGAAACATAATTTCAATATCCCAAAATATTGTATTTTCAGCTGTTTGGAGCTTCTGTGCAAAACCGAAGGGAAAAGATGCAGAGAATGGGAAAGCATAGAAATAGTGCACATAGAGCATATCTACCGCTTCTAAGACTTGCTTTCAATGAGAATGAAAGATGTATAACTCACATTTCTATGTGAATTTGGTCAGTACTTCCAAAAAGTTGCACATTGCAGCTTTAAAATGAGGGACATACTTAAATTAATCACTAATCACATGACACAAATAATCATCTTTAGTAATGATTTTGTCAAAGCAACAAAATAACTTTACAATGATGGTGAAAACTTGGAGAAATGTTGGGATTAAGTGGGTTAAAATCTTCCTAGAAGTCACGGAGAGTGCACAGAGGGACAAAATTCTGAATATTGGCACTTTGGCAAGTCTTTATTCATATAAAACATCTGATTGATTAAAGGCTCAGTGCAGCTGGGGGCTGAAGGGGGTCTATAACAAGCGGCAACGGTGAGAGACTTGTTTCTGGAAAAAGTCTAAGCTTGAATTGTTTGGGCACAGACCTGGATAGCATGACAGAACTCTTTAGGCTATCTCTGCAGTAGATTGCAACTCTGCCCCCTTTGGCAGTTCTATGTTGTCGGAAAATGTTATAGTTACGGATGGAAATTTCAGGATTTTTGGTGGCCTTCCTAAGCCAGGATTCAGACACGGCTAGGACATCCAGGTTGGTGGAGTGTGCTAAAGCAGTGAATAAAATAAACTTAGGGAGGAGGCTTCTAATGTTAACATGCATGAAATCAAGGCTTTTTTGGTTACAGAAGTCAACAAATGAGAGCTCCTGGGGAATGGGAGTGATGCTGGGGGCTGCGAGGTCTGAGCCTCTACATCACTAGAGGAACAGAGGAGGAGTAGGATAAGGGTATGGCTAAAGGCTATAAGAACTGGTTGTCTAGTGCATTCGGAACAGAGAGTAAAAGGAGCAGATTTCTGGGCGCGGAAGAATAGATTCAAGGCATAATTTACCGACAAGGGTAAGGTAGGATGTGAGTACAGTGGAGGTAAACCTAGGCATTGAATGACAATGAGAGAAGTTTTGTCTCTAGAGGCACCATTTAAGCCAGGTGAGGTCACTGCATGTGTGGGGGGTGGAACAAAAGGGCTAGCTAAGGCATATTGAGCAGGGCTGGAGGCTCTACAGTGAAATAAGACAATAAACACTAACCAAAACAGCAATAGACAAGGCATATTGACATTAGGGAGAGGCATGTGTAGCCAAGTGATCATAGGGTCCAGTGAGTAGCTAGGCGAGCTGCTGGAGACACGGCGATTCAGACAGCTAGCAGGCCGGAGCTAGCAGGCTAGCAGATGGGCCTCCGGGGGACGTCGCAACGGAAGAGCCTGTTGAAACCCCCCGGACAGTAACATCGACAGACCAGTCGTGATGGATCAGCGGGGCTCCGTGTCGGCAGTAAAGGGTCCAGGCCAATTGGCAAAATAGGTATTGTAACCCAGGAATTGGCTGATGGATCTCTTCGGCTAGCCGGGAGATGTGCTTAGCTCCAGGCTAGCTCCAGGCTAGCTCCAGACTAACTGGTGCATGCTTCGGGACAGAGACTTTAGCCAGGAGTAGCCACTCGTATAGCAGTTAGCTAGCTGCGATGATCCGGTTTAAAGGTTCAGAGCTTGCGGTAGGAATCCGGAGCTGTGGTAGATACAAAGCAGTCCGATATGCTTGGGGTTGATATCACACTGTGCAGACTGGCAGGAATTGACCGGCTTGAGGCTGGCTGATGTCCGAGTTAACAGTGATGACCTCTAGCAGTGGCTAACTGACTACTAGCTAGTAGCTAGTTAGCTGGCTAGCTCCTGACGTGGGTTCCGGTTCTAAAGTGCAAAAAATAGCAGATCTGTACCACATTGGGCGAGGCGGGTTGCAGGAGAGTATGTTCAGTCAGTAGATGGAAATTGAGATTAAAAATATATACGAAATATATATCAAGAAAAATATATACAAGGGACAGGACAAGACCAGACAAAACAGACGTCCGACTGCTACACTCCATCCAAACCGCTGTGAAACATAATTTCAATATCCCAAAATATTGTATTTTCAGCTGTTTGGAGCTTCTGTGCAAAACCGAAGGGAAAAGATGCAGAGAATGGGAAAGCATAGAAATAGTGCACATAGAGCATATCTACCGCTTCTAAGACTTGCTTTCAATGAGAATGAAAGATGTATAACTCACATTTCTATGTGAATTTGGTCAGTACTTCCAAAAAGTTGCACATTGCAGCTTTAAAATGAGGGACATACTTAAATTAATCACTAATCACATGACACAAATAATCATCTTTAGTAATGATTTTGTCAAAGCAACAAAATAACTTTACAATGATGGTGAAAACTTGGAGAAATGTTGGGATTAAGTGGGTTAAAATCTTCCTAGAAGTCACGGAGAGTGCACAGAGGGACAAAATTCTGAATATTGGCACTTTGGCAAGTCTTTATTCATATAAAACATCTGATTGATTAAAGGCTCAGTGCAGCTGGGGGCTGAAGGGGGTCTATAACAAGCGGCAACGGTGAGAGACTTGTTTCTGGAAAAAGTCTAAGCTTGAATTGTTTGGGCACAGACCTGGATAGCATGACAGAACTCTTTAGGCTATCTCTGCAGTAGATTGCAACTCTGCCCCCTTTGGCAGTTCTATGTTGTCGGAAAATGTTATAGTTACGGATGGAAATTTCAGGATTTTTGGTGGCCTTCCTAAGCCAGGATTCAGACACGGCTAGGACATCCAGGTTGGTGGAGTGTGCTAAAGCAGTGAATAAAATAAACTTAGGGAGGAGGCTTCTAATGTTAACATGCATGAAATCAAGGCTTTTTTGGTTACAGAAGTCAACAAATGAGAGCTCCTGGGGAATGGGAGTGATGCTGGGGGCTGCGAGGTCTGAGCCTCTACATCACTAGAGGAACAGAGGAGGAGTAGGATAAGGGTATGGCTAAAGGCTATAAGAACTGGTTGTCTAGTGCATTCGGAACAGAGAGTAAAAGGAGCAGATTTCTGGGCGCGGAAGAATAGATTCAAGGCATAATTTACCGACAAGGGTAAGGTAGGATGTGAGTACAGTGGAGGTAAACCTAGGCATTGAATGACAATGAGAGAAGTTTTGTCTCTAGAGGCACCATTTAAGCCAGGTGAGGTCACTGCATGTGTGGGGGGTGGAACAAAAGGGCTAGCTAAGGCATATTGAGCAGGGCTGGAGGCTCTACAGTGAAATAAGACAATAAACACTAACCAAAACAGCAATAGACAAGGCATATTGACATTAGGGAGAGGCATGTGTAGCCAAGTGATCATAGGGTCCAGTGAGTAGCTAGGCGAGCTGGAGACACGGCGATTCAGACAGCTAGCAGGCCGGAGCTAGCAGGCTAGCAGATGGGCCTCCGGGGGACGTCGCAACGGAAGAGCCTGTTGAAACCCCCCGGACAGTAACATCGACAGACCAGTCGTGATGGATCAGCGGGGCTCCGTGTCGGCAGTAAAGGGTCCAGGCCAATTGGCAAAATAGGTATTGTAACCCAGGAATTGGCTGATGGATCTCTTCGGCTAGCCGGGAGATGTGCTTAGCTCCAGGCTAGCTCCAGGCTAGCTCCAGACTAACTGGTGCATGCTTCGGGACAGAGACTTTAGCCAGGAGTAGCCACTCGTATAGCAGTTAGCTAGCTGCGATGATCCGGTTTAAAGGTTCAGAGCTTGCGGTAGGAATCCGGAGCTGTGGTAGATACAAAGCAGTCCGATATGCTTGGGGTTGATATCACACTGTGCAGACTGGCAGGAATTGACCGGCTTGAGGCTGGCTGATGTCCGAGTTAACAGTGATGACCTCTAGCAGTGGCTAACTGACTACTAGCTAGTAGCTAGTTAGCTGGCTAGCTCCTGACGTGGGTTCCGGTTCTAAAGTGCAAAAAATAGCAGATCTGTACCACATTGGGCGAGGCGGGTTGCAGGAGAGTATGTTCAGTCAGTAGATGGAAATTGAGATTAAAAATATATACGAAATATATATCAAGAAAAATATATACAAGGGACAGGACAAGACCAGACAAAACAGACGTCCGACTGCTACACTCCATCCAAACCGCTGTGAAACATAATTTCAATATCCCAAAATATTGTATTTTCAGCTGTTTGGAGCTTCTGTGCAAAACCGAAGGGAAAAGATGCAGAGAATGGGAAAGCATAGAAATAGTGCACATAGAGCATATCTACCGCTTCTAAGACTTGCTTTCAATGAGAATGAAAGATGTATAACTCACATTTCTATGTGAATTTGGTCAGTACTTCCAAAAAGTTGCACATTGCAGCTTTAAAATGAGGGACATACTTAAATGAATCACTAATCACATGACACAAATAATCATCTTTAGTAATGATTTTGTCAAAGCAACAAAATAACTTTACAATGATGGTGAAAACTTGGAGAAATGTTGGGATTAAGTGGGTTAAAATCTTCCTAGAAGTCACGGAGAGTGCACAGAGGGACAAAATTCTGAATATTGGCACTTTAGCAAGTCTTTACTCATATAAAACATCTGATTGATTAAAGGCTCAGTGCAGTCGAAAACTATGAGTTTGGAAGAAGACTGTGAAATTGTGAAAATTAGAATTGCCTGAATTTCAGTCTGTTTTGGTGGGATGGAGTTTTGGCCTGCCTGGTGACATCACAAGGCTGTAAATTAGGACCCGATTCAGACTTAGGAAATGTACACCTTTCCTACGCGCCCCTTTCTCATCCACTTCGCAGTAGTTGCTATTCAAACTTACCTTTCTGAGTGTACTTGCATAATCCCTTAAAATACCTTTGCTTGAAAACCCATAGCCAATATGTGCTTCCTCAAAAGTCAGAATTAATCTTAAATAACTAAAGGATCTGTCATTAATTTTGACATATTTGATGAGGATATCTTAGGTCGCCCAATTTTACATCTAACTAAATCTAACTAAATATGGACAGAACGGTTCAGAATATTAGGGATCAATGAAAGAAAGCCATGTAAATAGACATATATTCGTCTCCTTTTCAGCACAAATTGGTATATTGAAAAATTATCTTATATATTATTTAGGGTTATGACATTTTTATGAATAAAAAAAACAGGTTTGGAGAGCCTTTAGTGCGAAATATATTGGTGAATCAAAAATACAGTGGTTTGACTTGTCCTGAAAGTTGACATATTCAATTGTTCAAGCCAGGAAATATTGGAAGGTGAGAAAAGTGTACAATAAGGGTTGAACAGTAGTCCTATAAATAAACCCTAGTAATCCTCACTAATCATGGAACTTTGATGACAAAAGTCCAGTTGTCCTGAACCCTGTGCCAGGCTCCAGGTTTAAACTTCTACCAATGATCTGTGTTCCATAATGATTCAAATAGGCTACATGTCCCAAATTATTGCACAACTTCTAATAAGTTAGACTAATACTGTATGATCCACTATGGCTAGCGATCCTCAGGAACAACCACAGGAACGTGACAGAGAAAAGTCAGGTAAACTGGCGATGCAATGGAATGATGCAAAATGTAAAGAAAGGAACACCAAAGTGACAGCTAGAAACGACTGTGGATATAACGGATGGTGCCTACCATGATATGCTGATATACTCCAGTTTGCTGCCTCATGACTGGTTTCACATTTGTCTCCAGCGATCATAAGGTAAAATGCTATCAGGAAAAAAAGTATTAGATGTCCCACTTCGAACCGACAGGTTTCTCAGATTTATCCATTGTTTCCTATGAGGGAATTAAGTCAAGGTCAGACATACCTCAGCCACACCATTTATTTTTAACCATTTTACAGGTTTTTTCGATTGCTAAACGACAGTGGACACAACTGGAGTCACATGTGCAAAACTCTAACTACAGTCTGCACAGCAGCAGTTCATGTGGACCAAACTCTAGTTAGTTTTTCATTGCTTGAACACAGTTTTCAAAACTCTACACACTTATCCCATGACTTTAACCACAACCTGCACAACACTGTGGATTTACAGCACTTTGTTCCAATGCTAACACACTGCTGTCAAAACTGTGAACCACACATTCAAAACGGAATAGATTTCAGCCTTGTGCCTTTCAAACACTGCTGATTGCAATTTCAGCTGAAAGGCTAAGCAGGTGTCTTGTTTTAGACTTGTTAGTGAACACACACACATATTACAGTATATATAGGTAGAGCTCAGAAAGACTCATTTTGGAAATGGAACAAGGAAGATGGATTCGTGGAGGGAGAAGGGTGGCAGGGAGAGGGCAGATGCGTGGAGGAAGACAAAGAAGACAAAGAGCTGTTATTTCAGATGAAATAAGGGCTACACTTATAGACCATGTCGTGAACCATGGTCTCTCATTGAGAGAGGCAGGGTTGAGGGTGCAACCCAATCTGCAAAGATCCACAGTGGCATCTGTAATGCGAATTTTCCATCATGCAAACAGGTGAGAGTTACATCCTTACAGTAAATGAAAACATTACAGGAATCTATTTTGTATTGCAATTATATAATATTTACACAGATATATATTACAGTAAGTTTGACTGTAAAATATATTTTTACAACAGGACCCAAAGGCTGCCCCCAACAGGGGGAAGAGGAAAAATATTTTCAGATGCGCAGGAAAATGCTATTGTTGACATGGTTGTTGTCAACAATGCAATAAAACTGCGGGAGATTCAAGATAGAGTGCTGGCTGATAATGATATATTTGAAAATGTTAATTCTGTCAGCACAACAACTAATGCTTGAGTCCTAAAGAAACACCAAGTTACAATGAAACAGTTATACACTGTACCGTTCGAGAGAAACAGTGAACGAGTAAAAGAGCAAAGATACCAATATGTCCAGGTAAGACGTCTGAGGTTACGTACACAGCTATACAAAATATTTACAGTAAAAAAAAACACTAGCATTTCTACAGTAAAACTGTGCACTTACTGTTTTTCAGAGAGTAATGGATGTGGAAGCACTGGAAAGACCACATTCATTTGTATTTATCGATGAAGCTGGATTTAACCTTGCCAAAACACGGCGCAGAGGAAGGAATGTTATAGGTCAAAGGGCCACTGTGGAGGTTCCAGGCCAAAGGGGGGGAAATATCACCATGTGTGCTGCAATGGCCAATGATGGTTTGCTTCTCAACACACCACTCATTGGCCATACAACACAGAAAGGCTTATAGCTTTCCTAGAACAGCTCTATGCTCAGCTAGTGCCAGCAGAACAGGGGGAGCCAGTAAGAAACCCCCAAGTTTTTGTCATAGTTTGCGATAACGTTGCTTTTCACCACTCTGCAGCTGTCACAGATTGGTTTGCAGCACATCACAGATTTATGGTTTTGTACCTGCCTGCATATTCACCCTTCCTCAACCCAATAGAGGAGTTTTTCTCTGCCTGGAGGTGGAAAGTGTTTGGTCACCACCCACATGACCAAATGTCTCTTTTGGAAGCCATGCGTGCCGGATGTGAGGACACGAGTCCAGAGGACTGCCAGGGATGGACAAGACACTCCAGAAGGTTCTTCCCCAGGTGCATGGCAAGAGAAAACATTAGATGTGATGTTGAAGAAAACCTGTGGCCTGATGCTAGAGAGAGGCAGGATTAGCCCCTCAATTATTTGTTCGAATTACAGTATGTACTTTTAGTTTCTACCTTTTTTTTCTCATTACTGTAATTCCGTAAATTACTACAGACTATTGAAGCAAACTGCTAATTTTCATTTACCTTAAAGAATTGTTATGTTCTAAAAAATTTAATAAATCATGTGAAAGAATGTCACTCTTTTCTTTGAAGAAAATATTGCTTTGTATGAAGTCACTGAAATTGTTCAAACTGTAAAGATGAAAAGTTTGTATTTTCTGTATTGGTGTTTGATGCTAGTGTTTTTACTCTCAGTGTGTTCTGAGTGACAGTGTGTGTTATCTCAGTGAGGGTTGTGCATAGTGTTTGGCTGCACTGAGCGTGTTTTGAGCCATGTGTTAAGAGTTGTGTTGCTTGGAATGAGTTTTGCCGGTGATGTGAACTGTTTAGCTCAGGTGACTGTTGGTAGTGCAGACTGTAGTTAGAGTTTTGCACATGTGACTCCAGTTGTGCCCACTGTCGTTTAGCAATCGAAAAAAAACTGTTATTGAAAACAATCACAGTAAGGTACTTCATTGTAACCCATGAATGATTTGATATTGAGATAAAAACAGATGCATTGGACCTTCTCCATGTGGTCTATAGTAACGGATATAACAGGCATTTAAAACTCCATATTGGTGCACGATTTCTACTTAAAATATCACAGAGAAGCAGAAGGCACTAATTTCGTGGAGTGACCCATCTACTAGAAAAAGTGAGAGATTCATATTGCTAGTATTGTCTGTATTTCGTCAGTAATTTTTTAACCACATCAAAGCAGCCAAACCAGCAGACAAGCAAAACATTTCCCCAGTGAAAAGAACTCTATGGCTTTGGTAAAAAGACTGTATCCTATGGTAAACCTCCACCTCACGTCTCCATTTCTGAATGTGTTGTCAGTCTGTGTGTTTCCCTGAAAGAGAGGCAGGGTACTGACTGTTACATCAATTACCATAGCCAATGAGGATAGGCCTCTGACAACATAATTACAGACAGAGGCACTGCTCACAGCAACCATATTCCTGGCTATGGTACAGCTCTATCAGTCATAGACTAAAGCACAGGGGATGGAAGGGAGAGAGAGAGGTGGCATGGGGAGGGATTGGAGGCACCCTGATCCACCAGGGGCCCCTGTAGCTGTCTTGTCCCAGGCCAAGTGGCCCCTCCCCAGGCTGAAACTGGCCGGGGCTGGGGCCTGATTTGGCCCAGCTGGAGGAAGCGGGCGATCAGAGTTCAGTTGGTGCAGACAGAGCTAAAGTAAACAGCCGTGGTCACTGGGCAGGCCGTTAGCAGGCCTCGGACAGATGAGCAGGGGGCCAGGAGGACCACACACTCACACACAACACACAGCCAGACCACACAGGGCTGGGCGGGCGGGGCTCCGGGGCCTATGCACGCAAGAGCATGCCCCATCGTAAGGGCTCCCCCATGGGCAGAGGCAAGCTGCAGATCAGGGTGGAGCAGAAGAGGCCATGGAGGAACAATCGACTGGCATGGATGTGATCTGACATTTACATGACCTCGACTTTCACATGTTCATCTCAAAATGAAGACAACATAGTAATGGAGGATCTCCTCTGTTTTTCCCATCGTAGCAGAAATAGATGTGACGGTAAACACAAACAGGAAGAGGATCATGCTGCCAGATATTAAAGTGTTGCTTAGAGAATAAGGCTCCATGACTGAGACATTCAGTCTATTCTGTAGGGGACACACAGGGTGGGAAACATATGGAAGGCTCAAACTGACCCAGACCACAGAGGCAGACGAAATAAGTATGATAATTTATTTGTGTCCAAAATGTTGTCTCCAATTCAAGTGTTATTTTATCGAAAATAAACAGGAAAATTTGAGTATGCTTAATTTAAATTGCTGCAAGTGCTACTAAATATAAGCCCCACAATATCACCAAAGTAAAATCCTGTAATATTTGTCATGATTGAAAATTCCCATGTTGTGAGGCATTTTTCTATTTTTGAATGTACTTTTGTGTATTTCTAGGGTAGTTGTGTTGTAACTCCCTTAAAACAGCCCACACAAAACCCTTTACACACACTGTAAATCATAAGCAAACACATTCCCATGGAGGTTGAACACACACACACACACCCACCAAACACGCACACAACACACACTCAAGCATAAATATGCTGTGGTGAAGGTTCTGCAGGCCGCATGGACATCAGTCTCCCAGTTTATCTGGACAGTGTCAGAATAACCCATGGGGGAGACCGACGAGAGAGAGTGTGTGTGTGTGTGTGTGTGTGTGTGTGTGTGTGTGTGTGTGTGTGTGTGTGTGTGTGTGTGTGTGTGTGTGTGTGTGTGTGTGTGTGTGTGTGTGTGTGTGTGTGTGTGTGTGTGTGCGTGTGTGTGTGTCAGCCTGACCTAGAGGGCAGAGTGAGGAGTAATACTCTCAATCATAATTACTCCCCTCTGCCACAAATCACACCATCTGCCTCTCTTCACCTCAATACACACACACACACACACACACACACACACACACACGCACACACACACACACACACACACACACACACACACACACACACACACACACACACACACACACACACACACACACACACACACACACATACACAAAGTCAGAATTTCTGTGAAATATGTGCTGTCAGTGAGAAGGAGGGAGAAAGAGTCCAAACTCACCTCTATAGTGGGTCTAGTAGTGGACACAGGACAGCTGCCAGAGAAGGGCAGATTTGAGAAGGGCAAGGTTAGAGAAGGGCAGAGTAGAGTAGTACTGGCCTAAACTGCACTATCAGCCTGCTCCACCACACGCTCTTCTGGGCGTCATTAACTCTCTGCACCATCCCTCCATTGCCTGTCATCACTTATCCCCATATTAAATACCACACGTATGATCAAATATGACAGAAAGTATGGACTGTGATCACTCCTCATCACGCCATCATCTCATAATGGTACGGCCTGCATTTCCCCCCCATGCATAAGCTGCTCTAACGGCTGATAAATCCTCAATGCAGGGTGGGCCAACAACTCACTAAAATACCTTTTGGCTGGATGAGGAACAGTTGAGAAATAAGTGGTGGTTTTCACCATATGAAATATTTGTGGTATTTCTGTGTTCGTTAAACAGGTTGCTGTGTGTATGTGTGTGTGTGTGTGTGTGTGTGTGTGTGTGTGTGTGTGTGTGTGTGTGTGTGTGTGTGTGTGTGTGTGTGTGTGTGTGTGTGTGTGTGTGTGTGTGTGTGTGTGTGTGTGTGTGTGTGTGTGTGTGTGTGTGTGTGTGTGTATGTGTGTGTGTGTATGTATGTGTATGTATGTGTGTGTGTGTGTGTGTATGTGTGTGTGTGTGTGTGTGTGTGTGTGTGTGTGTGTGTGTGTGTGTGTGTGTGTGTGTGTGTGTGTGTGTGTGTGTGTGTGTGTGTGTGGGAGGGGGGGGGGGGTCTCTTATATATATTTGTTAGAGGATAGACATAGACAGGGTCATTTTGACCAATTCAATTATACATCAATCACAAGAGGGTTAGCACTTTCCTGTACAATTGTGGTCATTTTAGATGTGTGGAAGTTGTTTGAACACTTATGAAATTTACTGTGTGTGTCCAGGGATCAGGGTTGACAAGGACACCGGGGTACTTTAGTGTCTGGACAGGAGGCTGGGTCAGAGTGTCGAGTCTGGGGTCACAATTGGCCGGGGTCCTGGATGTCTGAGTTTAATAGGTTATCAGGATGAGCAGGAGGGTAAGGGCTAGGTCTGGGACAGGGGTTGAAGAGGTTGGGGCTTGGGCTGGGGTCCTATAGGTCCCTGGATGTGTGGGTCTGGTGCTACATGGGGCTGTGGGTGTGGGGTCCTGTCAGGTCCTGGGTCTAGGGTCCTGTCTCTATCTTTGTGGGGGAGCAGGGAACTTGTCTGTGTGCTGGTGATCTGGTGAGCTGGCTAAGGTCAGAGAACAGAGCAGAGCAGAGCAGCAGTGAAATATGGCTGTCTGTCAGGTAGAGGGGAAGCATTACACAGACTCTGTCCTTCCTGCAGCACCGCAATTGTGTCTGGGTCCCCGCCGGGCGACATGGGGGTCATGCCCCGCTCCACACACACAGAAATCCCAGGGAAATCACAGACTTGCTCACACCAACTAGCTCACATAGAAACACACACACTGTGGAACATAAAATGCTTTCTCACACACCATGAGAACTAAAGGGTAACTCAAAAAGCCATGTTTTAACTTTTTGGAACTTTGCAACAGTGTACAGGACGCGGTATAACATTGTTGGTGACCGGGTTACTCACAAGCATGTTGTATCCAATTTACTTTTCACCTGCATGTTTATAATGAATGTGTAATAAAAATGAATGTTTATCACAAATATATTTTTACAGTAGACTATTTAATATGTATATTTATTTAATATGTGCATAATTAAATATAATGTGGTACAAAATAATACATTTTACAATAAACGTTCTTAATTATAGCAATGGGGAAATAAAGAATGGATAGCATTTTTATAAATGTATATATTTTCTCATTTCATTCTAGTATAAACAGTAAACTTACGGAAAATATGCACATTTTCTGTAGTCCTACTGCTTAAATGCTCCCTTTTATTCCCGAGTGGCGCAGTAGTCTAAGGTACTGCATCTCAGTGCAAGAGGCGTCACTACAGTCCCTGGTTCAAATCCAGCCGTGATTGAGAGTCCCGTAGTACGGCGCACAATTGGTCCAGGTTTGGCCTGGGTAAGCCGTCATTGTAAATAAGAATTTGTACTTAACTGACTAGCCTAGTTAAATAAAATAATAACATATATATATATATATATATATATATATATATTATTATAGTAGGCCTAATCAACATTTAATGGAAATGTATTGTCACCTTTGTATTACAAAATATAGCTACTTCAAGATGATATCTCCTGTTAATTCATTACATACATTTTTATTAAATGCATCTTTCATATATTTAAACTAATTCAATGTAGAATCATAATACATCAGTGTATGGGATTTCAGAATAGTGTTGAATATTAGGAAATATTTATAACAACATTAATCACACCAATCTGATATACATATATTTATTTGTGAAATAACAAGATAGCCTATTGTTGTAAATTGTATAATTTGAAAACTTACAAGTGAAAGTACCTCTTGGTATGGTATATTAGAAATTATGAAGTTTAGCATTTTATTCGAAACATTTTCTATAGGATGTTATTCATACCTCAATTATTATGCTTCTAAAAATCTAAAACGAATAAAATCAGAAACCTGATTTTTAAGTATCAGATGGAGGATCATTGGCCTGCTTCTTTCTTGACCATGTGTGTTCTATCATTCATACAGTCCATAGTGGAGCTGGCTTAGTACCATCTATTGTTTTATATCGCGGGCATCAGTAACATTGGCTGCTTGACGTTTTCTTGCTCTCTGAAACAACGCAGTCTGAGACTCGAACATACTTTCCCTTGACCCTGCGCTCAGGGGAGATCACGACGACTGTCGTGCGGAAAAGGCGGCCCAACTGGCGAGGAAACCTCGGGTAGGAGATAACCGCGATGCAGGAAGACTTAAGGAATTGGTGACTCGCTTTCTTGTTTTACTTTTGTAATTTCATTCTGCTAAAAAATGTTTCTCGATTCCTTTGGCTGCGAACACGCCTGACCTCTGGAATTGCGTCCATGCCAATGGTTCTCCGTTGTGTGAAACCAGTGGCCCTGCGAGGTGCGCGTGTCTGACCTCTGGTTTGTGAAACCCAGACAGGAATATTTTGAGACGGATGGCCATGATTCTTCTACTTTAGCACAGAGTTAGTGTATGTTTAGAATTTATTTTCGAAAGCATTGCATAATGGGGATATCGAGAAGAAATTTAGGAATTAATGTAGTAGCAACAATTAATGTTGAAGAGCAACACAGTTATCATATGTATTATTGTTCATCTAAATGGGGCGGCAGGTAGCCTAGTGATTCTCGATTCCTTTGGCTGCGAACACGCCTGCGTTGGGCCAGTAACCGAAAGGTTGCTAGATCGAATCCCCGAGCTGACAAGGTAAACATATGTCATTCTGCCAATGAACATGGTAGTTAACCCACTATTCATAGACCGTCATTGTAAATAAGAATTTGTTCTTAACTGCATTGCCTTGTTAAATAAAGGAAAAATAAATAAAATATTGTGGTCAATATAAATATAAACAAGTGCGTCAAACATAATCATGTAGGGCCTAGCCTATAGGCTATCATTCTCAACTTCCATTATTATTATTAGGCTATATCAAATGTATTAATAGTAATATCGTTAGAATGAGTATAGCTGATATAACCGTATCCCCAGATTACCTGGCTAGTAGGAAAAATAAAATATGGCCTTAATCAATCTGGATATTTTGTTCAACTGGGGTAAAAATACTGTAATATTACTGTATTGAGTTAATACATTCATTCATATCATACAGTGAAAGTTTTTTTGAGACACTGATATTTTACAGCTTAATACATTTTATATCAATGCCTATACCATTTGGAATGACATTTTAGGGGTTTACCAATCCCAAATATTGGAAACGGTTTATTAACATGAATAGGTCAAATCGACTCGTATATTTGATATGGACCACAAGAAATAGAAAATCATGCATGTGGGACTAAATAATGCGGTTAGAAGAAGATATTCCTACATAAAACTGACAGCCTTGAACATCCATGGAGAGAGAAAGTCGGACTGCGGCCCACGTCTGGCTACGACCGGTGAAAACGTTGTCCAACTTTCACTACTTTCCAGATGATGGGTGGTTTTGTGTTTTTATTGGTGCAGGCGGCGCCTGGTCTCTCGGGATCGGTTTGACAGCCGCAAAAGCCGGCCCAACTACACCGGGAGGCTTCGCACGGGTTATAGCCTACACGTCATACAAATAAACAATGTTTATAAAACAACCTGTTTTATTATGGAAGATGCTTCGTGCCTGCAGGTTCGTAGGCCCATCCTAAAATTGGAGTGTGTCGAATATTAGGGCGCATGACTTTTTCTGGGCTGTAGGTTGGACTGTTGGCATTGCATATATTCACACAACTATTTTTTTACTATCGTGTTTTATACTTTTCATCTTAGAAAAAGTTGCATATTTCCAATAACGTTGAATTTAGGCCCATATACTATATGTCTACAAAATTAAATAGACCTATTATGTAACTTTAGTAGAACATATCATTTCTCTATCTGAGAAAATAAATTGACAGCAATACATTTAAAAAACTCCATAGTTCTAAAAAAAGCATTCGAGGAGAAGTGAAATTAACAGGCCATGGAACCTAGGCCTATCTATATATTAAAATGAGCAAACATTATTATTGTTCCTCTGAATTTGTTGGCCTATAAAATATCGATTGATTTGTTTCATGCTGTGACAAATAAGCCTGTTAGTGCGTTTCTCTTTGCAATTCTTCATTGCTGTTGCGTCGAACTTTGCACCAGAGGGAGTTAGCTAACAAAGGTCCAGTAAAGTCTAGATAGCTCGCTTTTCGGATGTAAACATTCTGACAGCCAAGAAGGGTAGCGCTCAGAAAAAGGGTATCCCTCCCTCGACCCTCGGTTATTTTCAAAGCTCATATAGACAAATCGACGGAAACGCGTTTCCACCATGCTAAATACACACACACACACACACACACACACACACACACACACACACACACACACACACACACACACACGCGAAAACAGGGAGGGTGTTATTGGGCGTGCTGCTCTACTGATAAATCCCTCCAGATGGCGTTAATCCACTTCACAGGGTTTTAACTTTAGTACTGATTAACAGCTCATTTGATGCAACAGCAAATAGGAACTCATGTTATATGTACCCTGAGAACAGACTCTTTTTTTATCAGCTGAAGCAGAAATAGAAAACCTGTTCCATTAAACAATCTTTCCATAAAATACTAAAATGTCATTTTGTAGGTTATATATTAAAGTGGAGTCAAATGTTGTGCTTAGTGATAGAGCAACTAGTTTTGAAGTAAAATACACATGTAAGTGCCATCATATTAAAGTCAACATTCTGATAAGAAAACAGCACAACTGTTTGCAATATCAAATATTTGAACATCTGTACCAGTGATTAGAGATATTTGCAATTGGGGAATATATCCTGGGTACAACTGAGAGCCAGAGATACATCTCCATTAGAAATGCTGCATTGAGCCAAAAACATCTCATGGTTTAAAGGATGATGCCAGGGAATCATGCATTTTTGCTGCGTCTGATATGATGTCACATCCACATGGGAGAGACAATCAGACCCACTTCCTCTATCCTGCCTTATACACTAATGACCCCACCACTTTACATATCACGCTAACCATCCCTAAAGGACTGGCACAGTGAAAACAGCTCTGATATTCTAGCTACAGAGACAGGTCATTAAACTGAGATTGTCAGTCTATATTACATTATGACTCTAAATGGCTAATTCAAATGGAGTATGATAACATTCAGTTCCCAGAACACCATGTCTACATCTTGTATTACACACAGAAACGCACCCTCCTCTCTCTCACTCACTCACTCACTCACTCACTCACTCACTCACTCACTCACTCACTCACTCACTCACTCACCCACTCACTCACTCACTCACTCACTCACTCACTCACTCACGCACTCACGAACACACACACACCAAATCAAATAGCCACAAAATGTTATTTGTCACATGCCTTTTTAAACTACGGTTGTGGACTAACAATTAAATGTTTACTCAAGTGTCCTTTTCCAACAATGCAGAGTTAAGATTTAAAACAAATATACACTGTATATAGAAATAGTAACAGGAGGAATAAATACACAGTGAATAATGAATAACAATATCGAGTAAAAGCAAAATGGCTATACAGGGAGTACCAGTACCATGGTGATGTGCAGGGGTACAAGGTAATTGAGGTAGCTATAGTATGTACATGTAGTAGGGGTAAAGTGACTAGGTAACCGGATAGGTAATAGACAGTAGCAGCAGCATATGTGGTGAGTGTGTGTGTGTGTGTGTGTGTGTGTGTGTGTGTGTGTGTGTGTGTGTGTGTGGCATCAATATGCATGTGTGTGTGTGTGTGTGTGTGTGTGTGTGTGGTGTCAATATGCATGTGTGCATGTGCTATGTGTGTGGAATGTAGTGTGTGTATGTACAGTACCAGTCAAAAGTTTGGACACACCTACTCATTCAAGGGTTTTTCTTTATTTTTACTATGTTCTACATTGTAGAATAATAGTGAAGACGTCAAAACTATGAAATAACACATATGAAATCATGTAGTAACCAAAAACGTGTTAAATAAATCAAAAATCAAAATATATATTTGAGCTTTGCACACTCTTGGCATTAACAATTTCTAGCTTACTACATAATTCCATATGTCATTTCATAGTGTTGATGTCTTCACTATTATTCCACAATGTAGAACATAGTAAAAATAATGAAAAACCCTTGAATGAGTAGGTGTGTCCAAACTTTTGACTGGTACTGTATGTGTGTATAAAGATGTCAGTTTAAGTATGTGCCAGTGTGTGTGCATAGAGTCAGTGCAAGAAAGTTAGTGCAACAAACGGTCAATGCAGGTAGTACGTGTAGCAGTTTCATTAACTATTTGGCAGTCTTGTTTAGCGGTCTTATGGCTCGGGAGTAGAAGCTGTTTAGGGTTCTGTTGGTTCCAGATTTGGTGCACTGACACCGCTTGCCGTGCGGTAGCAGAAAGAACAGTCTATGGCTTGGGTGGCTGGAGTCTTTGATTTTTTTTCTCTGACTCTCTCTCTCACACACACACACACACACACACACACACACACACACACACACACACACACACACACACACACACACACACACACACACACAGAGCGAGAGAGAGAGAGAGAGAGAGAGAGAGAGAGAGAGAGAGAGAGAGAGAGATACTGGTGACAGGGTCATGTAGGAGAGACACTTTAGTGTGCCTGTTGCCCTTTCATCTATCTGCTCCACTAAATGGTCATAATTGATGCATCTGTCTGTCTGTTGGCAGCACATGATTTGGCTGGGCCTGTCTTTGGGGACCCCAATAGCCTTCCAGAACCTCATTCCATGCTTCCATACTTCTGAATATCCAGAGTCACAATCTTCTACAGTTCTAGAAGTTTAGAGTTAAAGGGCCAGTTTTCCTAACCCAGATTAGGCGTTTAATACACTGAAATGAAGTTCCTGGCAGAATTGTATTGTTCCAGAGTTGTGTGTTCGTGAGCAGACACAGGGCTCAGAACGAGCCAGGTTTCACCCACCCAGAAGAAGAGGAACAGCACTCACTGTGGACCAAATAACAGCACAACATAGTCCTGCTCCACAGCCAGTCGGACCGTGTCACAGAACAAAATAACTGCTGTGTCACTCAATATCACGCAATCAATTATAGGTCAATCTATAAAGCCTGTTGTCTGTTTTGAGTAAATGAGGTGGTAATATTAAGGAGTGAGAATGTTCCCTAAAAGTGGAGTAAATAGTACACAACAGGCTCATAAAATAAAAGCTTTAAAAACAGCAGAACATGACATTTGTCAATTTGGTCACACATTCTTTGGATAGATGCTCTACAGATCCTAATATCCTAAAATCAACAAACTATCTGTTGATAAGAAACAGCTTGCTAAGGTTACAGTTAGGGTTAGGATTAGGTATAGAATACGGGTTATGGTAGTAGGTTAAGGTTAGGACTAGGGTAAGAGTTAAGGTTAGGGTTAGGATTAGGTATAGAATACGGGTTATGGTAGTAGGTTAAGGTTAGGACTAGGGTAAGAGTTAAGGTTAGGGTTAGATATAAAGGGTTAGTAGATAGTTAGTTGAAATGTTACTGATAGTCTGTATATAGAGCATCTACAGATGGACTATCCAAATAAAGACTTACCAGCAATTTCTATAGCTGAGAATCCTAAGGAATCCAGTGCTTTAAGAGATAGTTACCATAAAGTGTGTTGCATTGACATTATGGAGCAGTAAATGACAGAGAGGAGATAGTTGGACTGGGCTGTTCTCATGCTACAAACAGGCGTCTGGCTGTTTACGAGAGGGGGCCTGGAGGATAGGGGGGGGGGGGGTCTGGATGCTTTTGGTAAGGACCTGATGGAGTGTGCTGAGAGGGTTTGGGGGGGTCTGTATGTGGCCGTCCATGGAAAACAGTAACCAGAGAGCGTCCCTGGAGCATTCGGGGTAGAGGGGGGGGGGGCTCCTGTGACCTATCACTGAGGCGGTGTAGACGACAAGGAGCCCTTATAACAGTGCTGTCATTCACAAATCAACATGTACAATGTTCCGCACACACACACACACACACATTCTAACTCTCTCAGCCCATGGCCTGTGCCCCACACAATCCATTGTAGGTTTGCCAAATAGAGCTGTGAAAGGGCTGCTTTCCTCTACAGTGAGTTTCTGTGTCAACGGCAGTTTTCCCTCCATACATCACGGCCAGGAACAAAGACTGACTAACTATCCACGACTCTATTTGTTATTCATCCATCTATCTATTTCCTGAATCAGCAGAGCAACACGTACAGCTGGACATAGATGAGTTTTAAGCATAACCAGGTTCGACTGAAGCCGAAAGCAACCATTGAGAAAGGAAAGGCCATTAACGTGTGAAAATGATGACGAAAGATGTGCGCAAGTTGGGGAAATACTTTCCTAAGGGAGAAGGTTCTGAATTTTGAGTGTGGTAAGTCTGAACAGATTAAGATTGATGGAATGGTTTTCCAAAGTTTTCCAAACAAGGATAATATAAATATGAAGCAATCTGGCCCATTAAATTCAGATTGAATTGCAGTTATGTGAATATTAAATGAAAAATGTCAAATCGAACACAGGAAATATAGGTGTGTGCTTATTTGTTTGTGTGTGTGTGTGCTTATTTGTTTGTGTGTGTGTGTGCTTATTTGTTTGTGTGTGTGTGTGCTTATTTGTTTGTGTGTGTGTGCGTGCGTGCATGAGTGCATACATGAATGCATGTGTGTGTGCATGTGCATGTGTGCCTGTGTATGCATGTGCGTGTGAATGTGTGTGTGCACTCACCAACGTGCATGTGTCTGCTATAAGTGGGGGGCACAGCGTCAGGACTCAGGGCATAGTTAGAAAGCTATCAGAGAGTGCTCAAATGTCCTCTTTCGTGACGTGTGATCCATAAATATTTTAAGTGGAAGGGGCTGCGCTGTGATGGAGGGCAAATCAAATTAACCCACATCTTCCTCAAGGTTCCGCCTGTCTGGGCGGCCAACCTGGGTGTCTCCAACATTGCCAATTCACCTCCCTAGAAGGGGTTAACTCCTGAATTAAACCACTCAAACACTTATATATAAATCAGTCAAGTTTAATAAAGAGCTGATTTAATCAACGGATGAAGTGGACAAGAAGCACTCGAGGGAAAGAAAAGTAGATTTTTGGCTTTATAGATGTTATTTATTGTTAGACATCACATAATGATGAAGTTGGCTTAAATATACATTCCCTTAAAAATCAAGCATTTTTCAGACCTAATATTAACTGAATATTATTATGAATGTGAATTCCTGGTCATAAAGTATCATGTCATATTTCTCTTGGCACAGAGGTCCATCAAATCAAATCAAATGTATTTATATAGCCCTTCGTACATCAGCTGATATCTCAAAGTGCTGTACAGAAACCCAGCCTAAAACCCCAAAAAGCAAGCAATGCAGGTGTAGAAGCACGGTGGCTAGGAAAAACCTAGGAAGAAACCTAGAGAGGAACCAGGCTATGAGGGGTGGTCAGTCCTCTTCTGGCTGTGCCGGGTGGAGATTATAACAGAACATGGCCAAGATGTTCAAATGTTCATAAATGACCAGCATGGTCAAATAATAGGTCTAGGACAGGTAGCACGTCCGGTGAGCAGGTCATGATTCCATAGCCGCAGGCAGAACAGTTGAAACTGGAGCAGCAGCACGGCCAGGTGGACTGGGGACAGCAAGGAGTCATCATGCAAGGTAGTCCTGAGGCATGTTCCTACGGCTCAGGTCCTCAGAGAGATAGAAAGAAAGAGAGAAAGAGAGAATTAGAGAGAGCACATCAGTGACTCAACCCACTCAAGTGACACACCCCTCCTAGGGACGGCATGAAAGAGCACCAGTAAGCCAGTGACTCAGCCCCTGTAATAGGGTTAGAGGGAGAGAATCCCAGTGGAAGCAGGGGAACCGGCCAGGCAGAGACAGCAAGGGCGGTTCGTTGCTCCAGAGCCTTTCCGTTCACCTTCACACTCCTGGGCCAGACTACACTCAATCATATGACCCACTGAAGAGATGAGTCTTCAGTAAAGACTTATAGGTTGAGACCGAGTTTGCGTCTCTAACATGGGTAGCCATCCACTTCCTTATGTCTGAAACACAAGCTTCTAGCGAGGGCAATTTTGGGGCTTCACCATGTTTCATTGAAATGTACAGCTGTGTGTCATCCGCATAGCAGTGAAAGTTAACATTGTCACGTCCTGGCCATAGAGAGGCTTTTTATTCTCTAATTTGGTTAGGCTAGGGTGTGACTAGGGTGGGCATTCTATGTTCTTTTTTCTATGTTTTTTATTTCTTTGTTTTTGGCAGGGTATGGTTCTCAATCAGGGACAGCTGTCTGTCGTTGTCTCTGATTGAGAAGCATACTTAGTTAGCTCTTGCCCACATGGGTTTTGTGGTTAGTTATTTTCTGTTTAGTGTGTTTTGCACCTGACGGAGCTGTTTCGGTTGTTTCTTTTGTTCCTTGTTGTATTTAGTGTTCAGTTTATTAAAATAATGATGAACACTTACCACGCTGCATCTTGGTCCTCACCTTCTACGACCAACGGTCGTTACAAACATTGTGATTTCGAATGACATCCCCAATAGGTAAAATATGTAGTGAAAACAATAGTGGTCCTAAAACGGAACCTTGAGGAACACCGTGACATTTACAGTTAATTTATCAGAGGACAAACCATTCACAGAGACAAATTGATATCTTTCCAACAGATAAGATCTAAACCAGGCCAGAACTTGTCCGTGTAGACATATTTGGGTTTCCAATCTCTCCAAAAGAATGTGGTGATCGATGGTATCAAAAGCAGCACTAAGGTCTAGGAGCACGAGGACAGATGCAGAGCCTCGGTCGGATGCCATTAAAAGGTCATTTAGCACCTTCACAAGTGCAGTCTCAGTGATATGATGGGGTCTAAAACCAGACTGAAGCATTTCGTATACATTGTTTGTCTTCAGGAAGGCAGTAAATTGCTGCGTAACATTCGATTAGATTTAGGCCGATCGTTTTTATATTTTCAGGGTCAAGGTTTGGCTTTTTCAAGAGAGGCTTTATTACTGCCACTTTTAGTGAGTTTGGTACACATCCAGTGGATAGAGAGCCGTTTATTATGTTCAACATAGGAGGGCCAAGCACAAGGAGCAGCTCTTTCAGTAGTTTAGTTGGAATAGGGTCCAGTATGCAGCTTGAAGGTTTAGAGGCCATGATTATTTTCATCATTGTGTCAAGAGATATAGTACTAAAACACTTGAGTGTCTCTCTTAATCCTAGGTCCAGGCAGAGTTGTGCAGACTCAGGACAACTGAGCTTTGAAGGAATATGCAGATTTAAAGAGGAGTCCGTAATTTTATTTCTAATAATCATGATCTTTTCCTCAAAGAAGTTCATGAATTTATTACTGCTGAAGTGAAAGCCGCCATCACTTAGGGAATGCTGCTTTTTAGTTAGCTTTGCGACAGTATCACATTATTTTTTTGATTTTTCTTATTTTCCTCAATTAAAAATAGGATGACCGAGCAGCAGGGAGGGCTCTTCGATACTGCACGGTACTGTCTTTCCAAGCTAGTCGGAAGACTTCCAGTTTGGTGTGGCGCCATTTCCGTTCCAATTTTCTGGAAGCTTGCTTCAGTGCTCGGGTATTTTCTGTATACCAGGGAGCTAATTTCTTATGAGAAATGTTTTGAGTTTTTTAGGGGTGCAACAGCATCTAGGGTATTGCGCAAGGTTAAACTGAGTTCCTCAGTCAGGTGGTTAACTGATTTTTGTCCTCTGACGTCCTTGGGTAGGCAGAGGGAGTCTGGAAGGGCATCAAGGAATCTTTGTGTTGTCTGTGAATTTATAGCATGACTTTTGATGCTCCTTGGTTGGGGTCTGAGCAGATTATTTGTTGCAATTGCAAACGTAATAAAATGGTGGTCCGATAGTCCAGGATTATGAGGAAAAACATTAAGATCCACAACATTTATTCCATGGGACAAAACTAGGTCCAGAGTATGACTGTGACAGTGAGTAGGTCCAGAGATATGTTGGACAAAACCCACTGAGTCGATGATGGCTCCGAAAGCCTTTTGGAGTGGGTCTGTGGACTTTTCCATGTGAATATTAAAGTCACCAAAAATTGTAATATTATCTGCTATGACTACAAGGTCTGATAGGAACTCAGGGAACTCAACGAGGAACGCTGTATATGGCCCAGGAGGCCTGTAAACAGTAGCTATAAAAAGTGATTGAGTAGGCTGCATAGATTTCATGACTAGAAGTTCAAAAGAGGAAAACGTTTTTTTTTTTTTTTGTAAATTGAAATTTGCTATCGTAAATGTTAGCAACACCTCCGCCTTTGCGGGATGTACGGGGGATATGGTCACTAGTGTAACCAGGAGGTGAGGCCTCATTTAACACAGTAAATACATCAGTCTTAAGCCATGTTTCAGTCAGGCCAATCACATCAAGATTATGATCAGTGATTAGTTAATTGACTATAATTGCCTTTGAAGTAAGTGATCTAACATTAAGTAGCCCTATTTTGAGATGTGAGGTATCACGATCTCTTTCAATAATGACAGGAATGGAGGAGGTCTTTATCCTAGTGAGATTGCTAAGGCGAACACCGCCATGTTTAGTTTTGCCCAACCCAGGTCGAGGCACAGACACGGTCTCAATGGGGATAGCTGAGCTGACTACACTGATTTTGCTAGTGGCAGACTCCACTAAGCTGGCAGGCTGGCTAACAGCCTGCTGCCTGGCCTGCACCCTATTTCATTGTGGAGCTAGAGAAGTTAGAGCCCTGTCTATGTTGGTAGATAAGATGAGAGCACCCCTCCAGCTAGGATGGAGTCCGTCACTCCTCAGCAGTCCAGCAGGCCAGCAGGCCAGATGATACCCTACATTTACACAACAGAACTTCTGTGGTAAGACAGAAAAGAAAGACAGAGACAACCATATTCCCTTCCATCTTTCACATTCTCTTATCCATCTCACTTTTCAGAGGTTTCATTGATCACTCCCCACCCTGCATCTTTTTCCCTATCACAATCCTAATATCATCCATCTATCCTTCCCCCTCTCCTTCCCCACCCTGATCCTTCTCTGTGACTTCCTGTCCCCAATAACCTCCTTCTCCCCTGTCAGAAAACACATGATTTCCAATAACCGACTCCTGCCACTTCTAAGACAGAACCCAGCCCTTTTAACAAGACGTAAGGCCTTTCCTCCATAGAGACACAGCAGTGGCTAGACAGTACTGGAGAGCCCAGAGAAAACATTGGCTTTCGGTGAGGATGTAAAGGAAATAAATAGCAGTGCGCCAATCTCATTCCTGAGGCCTGGGGTTGCTGATTTCATTAGAGAGCAACACACTATTAGAGCTGCCTCAGTTTGCTTTGCTGCCGCACACAGAACCCTACATTTCCATAATGCAGCCGGAGATACGGTTTCACCCAAGTGGGCCAAGCACAAACCACTTCCGCTGCAAGCCGCTCTCTTTGGTTATTATATATTCTCACAATAAATACGATGGAGAATGCGGCGAGCGTCTCGATGACGGGGTTAACTTTGGACTCGGGTCAACGCAGACTACTCTGTAATGTGTGCTGTACAGGGCCCTAATTATATAAAGGGAAAATAATTCAAGGTATTAGCAGTTTTGCTCTTGCTATTTTTCACGTGTTGTCTTAAGATGTCTGTCTGTCGGTCTATGTTCCAGTTGAAACATATTACGTCCACAGTAGCATACATTAGTATTTACACTCAAATAAATTCAAATAAGGTGACCTAACTGCTGGCGCTCTTCTGGCACATTATTGTCCTCCTTCTACATATGTCTCCTAGGACCAATAGCCTCATATTACACCACTACTGGTTGGGGCTCCACAACCACCTGACAACAGTTATTTAACCCCCAGCCAGAGCGCTAGCTCCTGCTCCCCAGCCCTGCCAGATGTTCCAACACAAGACGAGAGGGGAGAATTAGATGAGACCTTGAATCAAAAGGCATTACACACCGAGCATATAGTGAGCTTCCTCATAGCCCTTTAAAGTACTATTCCATTTCACTGCACACCGCCACCAGGGCACTACAGAAGCAGGGGATTGGAGAAGTGAGAGGGACCAATTAGGAACTGTTTAACTGGGGTGAGGAGTCTCAGAACAATGTAGCCTTTCTTCAGTCTTGCCAGTAGCAGGGTTAGGGTAATAGCAGCAGCAGTAGTATTTCCATGGGTGTGTAAGTAGGGCCTTGCAGAGTGGCGATGGAGTTATGTGAGCGACACACGTTAGCTAACAGGGAGAAGAAGAAGTGTGTTTCTTCTCCTCTGCTGACGTGTTGTCCTGACATGGCCAGCGAGGATTCAGTGCCAGACCCTCCATCCATCCATCTCTCACACACTCAGCCATAGTCAGAGTGGCTACAGTACAGGCAGTTCAACGTGCCAAACTAGAGGAATGAGGGTTCACAATGAGATCATCAATGTTGGCATTTGTTTTAATCTAGATTTTTTTAATTCTCCTTTTTAGCAGAGTAATGAAACTGAGTCTCAATTCAGCCTATATCGTACTAACCTGAACACAGTAACTCAACAGGAGTCTAAGGTTATAAAATAATGGCTATGGCCAGGTATATCAAACTATGTTTTATCCCTACTGCTATAGCCTCTGTACCAGCCTATCGAATGAACCGCTTGGCATAGTTACAGGAACTAGGAACGTTTCATCAGTCTCAATGCTTGAGCCTAATGAAGGCAAACACTTTCAATGTAGTTATTTTTCAGAAATGAAAGGTAACAATGGCTTGTTTAGTCTAAGAGGCCAGTTCAGTCAGACAACCCCAGGCCCTGTGGAGAGAGAGAGAGAGAGAGAGAGAGAGAGAGAGAGGGAGAGAGAGAGAGAGAGAGAGAGAGAGAGAGAGAGAGAAGGAGTGTATAGGCGGAGTGTACAGGGGTGCACTATTTGCTTGTGTCTGTGGGTCCCCCAGTGACTGTGGTCCACTTCATTGTGTACAGTAGTCAGAGGAAGGGCACTTTGTCCAAAGGATTTATGAATCTTAATAGTTTTTCTATATACACAATATTTACAAGGGCAGATTCCAATTAATCACCAAAGCCTTATGGACTCACACTATACCCCTCTAACACAGTGGCCATTTGTGTGTGACCAGTGACCACCAACTTGTTCTGGTTCTAGGTGTTCCGCCCTGTGTCTGAATTTGCATCGGTGGGAACGTGAATGAATCACTGGGGTGTAAACAATGGCGTGACGGTGAGATGGCATGAGAGACTTTCCCAGGCCAAACCCACACACTGACCAGTCTAACAGCTACAGCACAATCACACATCAGCACCCTAACTAATACACAGTAAAAGGAGGAAAATAGCACATCTTAAGTTGTAAGATTAAAATCTAAACTAAGCAAAAATAGAAACGGCTCTTTTTCAGGACCCTGTCTTTCAAAGATAATTCGTAAAAATCCAAATAACTTCACAGATCTTCATTGTAAAGGGTTTAAACACTGTTTTCCAAGCTTGTTCAATGAACCATAAACAATTAATGAATATGCACCTGTGGAACGGTCGTTAAGACACTAACAGCTTACAGACGGTAGGCAATTAAGGTCACAGTTATGAAAACTTAGGACACTAAAGAGGCCTTTCTACTGACTCTGAAAAACACCAAAAGAAAGATGCCCAGGGTCCCTGCTTATCTGCGTGAACGTGCCTTAGGCATGCTGCAAGGAGGCATGAGGACTGCAGATGTGGCCAGGGCAATACATTGCAATGTCCATACTGTGAGATGCCTAAGACAGCGCTACAGGAAGACAGGACGGACAGCTACACAGGATGGTTACATCTGAACATCACACCTACAGGACAGGTACAGGATGGCAACAACAACTGCCTGAGTTACACCAGGAACGCACAATCCCTCCATCAGTGCTCAGACTGTCCGCAATAGGCTGAGAGAGGCTGGACTGAGGGCATGTAGGCCTGTTGTAAGGCAGGTCCTCACCAGACATCGCCGGCAACAACGTCGCCTTTGGGCACAAACCCACCATCGCTGGACCAGACAGGACTGGCAAAAAGTGCTCTTCACTGACGAGTCGCAGTTTTGTCTCACCAGGGGTGATGGTTGGATTTGCGTTTCTCGTCGAATAAATGAGGGTTACATCAAGGCCTGTACTCTGGAGCGGGATCGATTTGGAGGTGGAGGGTCCTTCATGGACTGAGGCGGTGTGTCACAGCATCATCGGACTGAGATTGCAGGCAATCTCAACGCTGTGTGTTACAGGGAAGACATCCTCCTCCCTCATGTGGTACCCTTCCTGCAGGCTCATCCAGCATGACAATGTCACCAGCCATACTGCTCGTTCTGTGTGTTATTTCCTGCAAGACAGGAATGTCAGTATTCTGCCATGGCCAGTGAAGATCCCAGATCTCAATCCCATTGAGCACGTCTGGGACCTGTTGGATCGGAGGGTGAGGGCTAGGGCCATTCCCCGCAGAAATGTTCGGGAACTTGCAGGTGCCTTGGTGGAAGAGTGGGGTAACATCTCACAGCAAAAACTGGCAAATCTGGTGCAGTCCATGAGGACGAGATGACTGTTGCTTTTGATTTTGACCCCCCCTTTGTTCAGGGACACATTATTCCATTTCTGTTAGTCACATGTCAGTGGAACTTGTTCAGTTTATGTCTCAGTTGTTGAATCTTGTTATGTTCATACAAATATTTACACATGTTAAGTTTGCTGAAAATAAACGCAGTTGAATGTGAGAGGACGTTTCTTTTTTTGATGAGTTTATTTTCTTATTTGACCGATAACAGTGACAAACTCTTCTTTGTAGATAGTACTGTAAAATGGCTTATCTGTCTAACAATAATGTCTACTCTCTCTCTCTCTCTCTCTCTCTCTCTCTCTCTCTCTCTCTCTCTCTCTCTCCCTCTCTCTCTCTCTCCCTCTCTCTCTCTCCCCTCTCTCTCTCTCTCTCTCTCTCCTCTCTCTCTCTCCTCTCTCTCTCTCTCTCTCTCCTCTCTCTCTCTCTCCTCTCTCTCTCTCTCTCTCTCTCTCCTCTCTCTCTCTCTCTCCTCTCTCTCTCTCTCTCTCCTCTCTCTCTCTCTCCTCTCTCTCTCTCTCTCTCTCTCTCTCTCCTCTCTCTCTCTCTCCTCTCTCTCTCTCTCTCTCTCTCTCTCTCTCTCTCCTCCTCTCTCTCTCTCTCTCTCTCTCTCTCTCTCTCTCTCTCCCTCTCTCTCTCTCTCCCTCTCTCTCTCTCCCCTCTCTCTCTCTCTCTCTCTCTCTCCTCTCTCTCTCTCTCCTCTCTCACTCTCTCTCCTCTCTCTCTCTCTCTCCTCTCTCTCCTCTCTCTCTCTCTCTCTCCTCTCTCTCTCTCTCTCTCTCTCTCTCTCTCTCTCTCCTCTCTCTCTCTCTCTCCTCTCTCTCTCTCTCTCTCTCTCTCCTCCTCTCTCTCTCTCTCCTCTCTCTCTCTCTCTCTCCTCCTCTGCCTCCCTGGTTTATCTGGAGGTATTGCTAGATGGCGAGACAGTGACAGATCATAGAGGGAAATAGAGGCCTTGCATGCCATGGAATCCAGTCAGATAAGGACCCACAGTCCTTGTGTGTGTTTAGCATGGGGTAGTCTGGCTTCTGATTGCTAGTACCAGGCTTCCCACATGAAAGTGGTCCTCTGCCCCAGGGAAGAGATTCCTGGCTGTTTGGCAAAAAGAAAGGGGGGGGGGGGGCTGGGTGTGGAAGGGGAGAGTGGCGCAAGGGGCTGGGAAGGATTTAGGTGAAGGAGGGTTGCCCA